>NW_024119308.1:0-11585 GCF_003073215.2 Triticum urartu
TTCAGAGTAGGGTGTTCCAAACTAGATTGGCACACATAGGAATTTGTGACCGAGCTTTATGCTTTTCACCTATCCTAGAACTTGCATTTTTTTGTGTTGCTGTCTGTCCATTAATCGGTATTCTAGCTGAAAGTTTTAGAGTTGTCAATTATTTTGAAACTCAGTTCACATAGTAGCTGGTCCTTTTTTGGGATATATTTGTTGTGTCTTTTCCCCATTTTGTCTTATATTTGTTCATACATAGTTCAATTAGCTAATTGTCATTATGCCATAGCTAACTTGTGCAACCTATTGCCGCTCCACCATAGGTCACATGACCATTCTTCATACACCGCTTCACTAGGACTAACGCAGAACTACAGATGATGGTATGTATGTTTTCACCATTTTCTCAGTTGGTCTTTTTGTTTAGACACCCAGAATGGCCAACCTAATATTTTGTGTGTGTGTACATTATGGGGCACCCAAAAAATTCCAAAAGAAGTTGCCTCTTGTTTGAACACCCTGAAGCATGGGCTGGCGAGATTAAGGTTGGGCAAAGAGAGCTTCAGGAGGACCGAGTATGACACCTCACTTGTCGATCGCTTATTCTTCAAGCAAGGATGGAAGAAGTTCCTCACGAGACATGACATGAGGTTGGCACTACGGTACTAATTACATTTAAGACCATCGCCAAAAATGAGTTGGAGATTACAGTCATCCTTTCATGTCCTTTGAGAAGTTGAAGATCATGTTGGACGAGTTTCGGGCTTTCATGAGTTATTTAATTATTTCTCTGTGTCTTTTTTTAATCATGGAGGAGAACTACATGTGAACTTTATAGATACAAGAAGAAAAGGGCAAAGGCCCGTACAAAGTTCAATTCCTATTATGTTTATTTTGTTTCTTCTTTGTCTACATAATGGGTTTTAAACTATGTTTTGTGAATCAGATGTATATAGACATGTTTTAGTGTGTTTGTTCACTTATTTCAATCCAAATGTAGTATATATTAAAATATTCGAACACATGTTATATTTGTGAATGTATGGTTATAATATTAGGCAAGACATGCGTTGCACGTGCATATTTACTAGTTAACCTAAATTACTAAACGCACGCCAGAAAACAGATTATATTAAGCCTAACTGTTAGATCGAGTTTGATGGGTCTAATCATGCGGTGCTAATAAATCCGTGTATGTTTTATGAGGTGCGTTTAGAGAAGATAATGTTGGATTGTTTATTAGTAGTAGAGAAAATATTTCTTATTTAGAGGATGGCAGTTTTTAAAGTTTAGCATGGCAGTTTTATTTTGTAGATCACACGACATTTTTCTTATCATACTCATTGTAGATTTATAAATGAGAGAAATGACAGTAATAAAGAAGCACGACTGTTTTTCTTTCATAATTAAGATAATGGCAATTAGGGTTATCTTTTGATGATGACATTTTTTTCGCAAAAAATACTTCCTCATTCCTACTCCCCTGTTCTAAAATAAGCTTTGTAAAACTAGTACAAAGTTCAGTCACTTATTTTGAGACGGAGGGAATACATTATTCAATGGAGGGAGTAGTAAGCTGGGCCTCTGGGTCAACCAGCGGTCGGGCCAGAGCATTCTGGCGCAGTGAGCGTCAAGTGGGTGTGCCCACCAACGGCGGGGAAGCAAGCAACCAACAACCTAGGATTCCATTTCGGCCCACGGACTCCTCCCCTCCCCGTCGTCCGGGTCTCCTCGTCTTCTCCACAACCCGCAGTCTCGCTCTCGCGCACTGCCGCTCTCAAAATTTCGCGACTCTCTCTCGCGTCTCTCCATCGCCATAGAGATGGGGGCGATGGGGAAGCAGCAGAGGGAGGAGGCGCTCCTCGGGGCCGCCGCGGCCGGCAACCTCCGCCTCCTCAAGAGTAACCCCGCCTCCTCCTCCTCCTCCTCCTCCTCCTCATGCTCTTTCTCAGGGTTTGATGATGGTAGTAGCTTGACGGGTTAGTGCCTTGACTTGGCTCCCAATTCTCCCAATTCTCCCAATTCTTTGCTGTTTTCACTTGTCATCATCTACTTTTCATGCATATGCTGTAAGTTAGCTGACATTATCGTTCCATTTTTTCTCTACGAGGTTATGTTAGGCTGTAGACTCTTGACACTTGACAGATTAGGATAATCATCTTACCCACACATTGTCTGACACCAGGAATAGGCTTGCATGAGGGGAAAACACTACTTGCTTGGGCTACAAAAAGATGGCATACACATTTTCGAGATTTAACTTTGATCATCAATTAGAGAAATAATACACAAGTCATGTAACTTAAAGATTGTACCATAGGAAAATTCTTTATATAGTACGAATTTAATGGTATAATTTTTGTGACACATAACCCACATTTTATTGGTTAAGGTCAAGGCTTAAGACATTTGTGACGACTATATATGCGGTATGCAATGCAGCAAGCAGAAGAGAAGATGCTGCTTCTGTGCATAACCGAAATCCATTTTTCAGTTGCACAGAAGAAAAATACACGATTCAAACCTATGTGGGATTATAAAATGGAATAGTTAGGTTGTATTTATACATCTGACATTCACCCCGGTCAATTCTTGATGACACATGGTCAGGGGAATTCAGTAGCCTTATTTCACTTCTTATTCTGTGAGGGTACCTTCTTGCGCCTTGGATTAAGTATTATAGGTACTGTAAGTACTAAATATATAAGTAAAAGGATGTAAAAATAGAGAACTTATGGTAGATCAAAGTTGCCAGTTATTATACCATAGGCGAACTTATGCCAATATTCCTCAATCTCTTCAATCATCTCTCATTCTCACTTACTCATGCTTGATATCTCACCTCCATGTAAAGAGGACCTCCAAAACGCCATCTGAATAATTTCACTCTCAGATCAGCATAATAGATTATGTTATTTCCCTACTTGAGCTTTTGGTCACAATCAGAAGTCAGAACCTAATAACTACCTCAATAGATCTACAGATGTCCTGCTTCACGTCCTAACAGAACAGAAATATAAAGGCTCCGCTCAAAACAAAATACCTATTATAAAGGATGCAAGTATGAAGAAAATATATGCATCACTGTTTACTTTCCTTGTATCATTAGAATTGATGGTATAAAGTTTCTTGTGCCCAGGTCATATATATATATATATATATAGTAAAATTTTCTAAAATTTTACTAAATCAAAGACACTTATTTTGGGACGGTGGGAGTAGTTATGTACGGTCATTTTTTCGCACATGCTTTTACAAAGATTACAAAAATAAAAAAACATGCGAAGAACATTAGTACTGGTGCTTTACTTCTAGTTATTTATGATAAAAGTATAGCCTTTTAAATAAAGGACATTTTCATTCAACCGATATATCGAGGTGATACAACTGCACTGAGCAAATGGCCGGCCTCTGCATAGCATGCTGCAACAGTCAACACGTCCAACACAAAAAGGACAGACCCAATGTTAGAAGCTCCAACACTAGGTGGGGTCTAGAGAGGGATTATACGAGGCAAGCCTTACCCCCGCACATTGCAATGCAGAGAGGCCGCGTCAAACCTTGGACCTCTTGGCACAAGTGGGAGTACTTCAGCACTGCACCAGGCCTGTCCTTCCAACATGTCCAACACAACTAAAAAGAAAAAAGAAAAAAAATGCGGATATAGGATAAAAATATAGCTATACCGGTGAATGTAAATAAATCAATATAAATCGCAACCTGAAATCATGGAAGAATTCGGCACTGAAATCCATCACTACCTAGAGGTTTCTGCTGGCACGTCCCAGTGCCTCGATAATTTAGTGTGGGATAGTGCATCAGACGCTTAGAAGAGGATCAGATCATGCGTCCTACCAAGGACCCCTTCGCCTGAACTTTGACTCTGCGGCCAGGGGGCAATGGAGGCCGGCACCAGTGCAGGAGGGATTACAGGTGGACTCCACATAACCTCGCTCTGACAAGGGCAGCGGTGGTGTAGAGAGGGAGGGAGGGAGACAAAGAGCTGTGTGTTTATAGTAGCAGAGATGATGTCGAAACATTGTAAAAATTGAATCTTCTGTGTTGTAAATTGCAGAGTATGTCATGTATATGTTTCTTGTCTACTGAATTAGGAATTGAAAAAAAAATCTCCAGTTTCTTCATAGCCTGGTCAAAGAAACATAAAATGTTACTTCTGCAAAGATTTCTTTGCCCCTTCCATGTATATTTCGGTGTTTGTATCATTTTCATCCTATTCTGTTTTGAAAAGTCTATGCAATACAACATATTAGTTGAAGCTCTCGGTTATTAGTGTTAGTGTACTTGACGTAACCCTTGTCTTACAAATTTTGTTCGGAAGGATGAACGAGACTGTTCTATCATTTGTCCTTCATAGTGATTCTCTTGAAGTCCAACCAGCCATTTCATTGAGATCTTAGGCTGTGATTCCTAAATATTAATTTGGAAATCTTTCAATTACATTTTGTATTTATATTTGTTATTTATTATTTACTCTTGCAGTGTGGTAGGACACCGATTGAAGTTGCTGCCTCTAAAGGCAGTAGGGACATGGTTGAAATGCTATTCCCTTTAACTTCTCCTATTTCAACGCTGCCGGACTGGAGTATTGATGGAATCATTTCTCATGTGAAACACTTTGGTTTGAAGCCGAGGGTATGTGTTTCATTCTGTGCTCACTTGCAGTTCCATATGTTATTTATCATCACCCTGTAGTTATGTTCTTTGGCAGTTCTGTCCATTAGAGTACAAATAGTTTTAATTCACGATTGTTGTAAATTCCATTGTGCAAACAAAAAATTCCATGCACAAATTTTACTTTTCGTGCATTGCATCACTATTAGCAAACTTCTAGTCTTTGGGTATGACCTTATGGTGAACTATTAATGTGCTAGACTTAATAAAGTTATCTTGGATAATATTGTGCCAGCCCTGCAACTACGGACAATATGGGTCTAATCATGCGGTGGTAATAAATCCGTGTATGTTTTATGGGGTGCGTTTAGAAAAGATAATGTTGGATTGTTTATTAGTAGTAGAGATGCACTTTATTGTAGCCCGTAGCAACGCACGGGCGGTCTACTAGTTACTTATAATGAACTACTCCCTCCCTCCGTTTTCTAAACATACGAACTTTTATAGATTCCAACAGAGACTACATACGGATGTATAAATATGTTTTAAAGTATAGATTCGTTCATTTTACTGTATATGTAGCCTGTGTTGGAATCTCTAAAAAATCTTATATTTAGTAACGAACGGACCCTTGATGTCAAAAAAATAAACAAAGTAGTACATACCCTCCTTGATATAGACACACATACACTTGTATATATCTTTCCAATGGAAGAAACAAAGGGTGTTTAAACCCATAATTTCTAACTCATTTATGTCTACTAATCATCACACTTGGTAACTTAATATTAGAATTATTTCATGACAGTTTGTTTATGGACACATAAATGTTGAAGGGCCCTCTTAGCTAGCGATCATTCGCCTGGGGGTTAGCATCTACGAACATTTTTCATGACAGTTTTAATTTTAGGGACATGGCGATTTCTTCATACTAGCATGTCATTATTGTGTTGTGAAGGCAATATTTTTTTAAAACTTCCATCGTTTGATTTCGATCAAACGGCAGCGAGGAGATTTGCCGGGAGTTTCTTCCTGGTGAAAGTTCGTCAGTTAGCATTATCTATATATAAGATATTGTACTATTTATGGTATATTATGAACGAAATAATTCTAAAAATTAGCAATGACCCAACAGGTTGTATTGGCTGGCTTCGGCGCTGGCCTTAGTATGACGACTTTTCGACTGTCTAATACAATAAGGTTTACCCAGCTTCGATAAGGGGCGATGACAACGACGTGTCTTCGGCTCACTTCAGTAGCAGTAGCGTGGTGCCGTGGTACCATGCCACCGCATAGCACGCCTTTTGTAGCAGCTAGCTAGCAGATAATCAACTCAAATTACAGGTGCAAGGTACAGGGCGCACTGTCAAGAATAGAATCCGTGTGATTATCTGCTAGCTAGCTGCTACAAATTCAGTTTTCACACACAAACAAACAGGACCGTATAAGGTGCCATTTGTTCATCCTTGCAAGAACAGCAACAGACAAACAAGATGAACATGCCAAGTAGGGATCAACCGCATTGGTACTCGATACGTTGGCAACCATTGCCATGAACAGAACCAATCAAAGCCCAATCAAGGTCTAACCTTTGATCACTGCTAGTTCACTACCAAATCACCAATGTCAGCCATGGTAGATATATAATACTCCCTCCGTCCCATAATATACGGAGGGAATATATATTAGAATAAAATAACCAGAGCTGACCAGCGAATCGTCAACCCCAGGAACGGGGGCTCCTCATTCCTGCGGCGGCACGTCAGCCGACACTGGCAGGGACCCCCGCACCCATGGCCGCCTCCACGCCGGGGACGACGCAGCTCCTCACCTTGGCGTCCAGCATCAGGATGTCCATGTGGTCAGTGTCCGTGTCCACGGGAGTGTGCACCAACACCTTGCACCTGTACCACCATGACACCGCACTTGCTCGCCACCAACAAGAACAGCCGCTCCGGTCCTCCACCGCAGCTCCGCTGTGCCGGCTGCATCTGGACCTCGACCTCCAACATCGACACGTAGGCAACGTCAGTCACGGGCCACTCGTGGCCACGGAGCACCAGCGATGGGTCGAGGAAGCTGCAGCCGGGCTCAGGGCAGCGGCACGGCTCGTGCGGGCGCACCAGACAGTGGTCACCAACCATGCAGTACACCACGGAGCCCCCACAGCAGTACGCCATTGACATCTGTGCAAGCCATTGACATCTGTGCACGCCGGGCACTTGTTGGAGTGGTTCACGGCGCACGGGCCGCATGCCGCTTGCTTCGCCCAACACTACACAAAAACCATTTTTTTGTGTGAGAAGTAACCAGGAGGATGAGGGGTGCACATACCAACAACAATTATAGCTGCCAGGAGCACTGAACCGAACATGTACTACAATCCTATAAATAACATTGCAGAAGAAAATGTATCATGAGACTTTCTATATTGCAAAAGATGGGAGACTAAAATACTTGAAAACTTGGGAGGGTTGTACACCAATACACTGTAACCAAATCCCTCCATCACCATCAGCACTGTAGAATATTTGAAGCTTGTGAAACAAACAAAAAAGCAGGCTAACAATGCAAGCTATCTTTCTACAAGCAAACAGGCTGGCACTCAAAATTTCTAATGTCTTCCTATTTCGTTGAGGTAAAGCTTGTGAATTTCAGATGGTCCAATTCAGGTGATATTGACAAACTACGGCACGCTAATTTCATAGGGAAAATGCAATTTACTGTAGGAACTAAATTGCAGTACCGAACTCTCCCTAGATTCGAGACCATTACATGAGAACCTCGCTCCAATGGTGACAAGAGCCCAGCCATTCTCATCACTGTTATCATCTTCCTCTTCCGAGTCGTCTACCTCCTCAACCTGCATCACAAAGGCCTTCATTCTGCACAAACAACTAATCTTAGTACAGCTGAAAAATTAGAGAAAGGATTCAGTTGCAGCACATTCACGAGGACATATATTACTTGTATAGAAACATTAGTTATGAAATTTGACTATTGTTCATAACAAGTGGGAATGACCATAAGTTCATAACATATCAGAACTTTTATTTGGAAAATACCCAGGAAAAATGGCAAAACACTGCTAGGCACGGTAGCGCCAGCCTTTATTCAGATCTGTGTGTACTTTATAGTAGCCTTTCAAGCACGATAATCAAACAGGTTGTTTACCCTTTTTCTATCTTCTTTGAGATTCCCATAATTTAACCCGTACTTTCCAAGTAACCTGGAAAACAAGCACAAGGCCCAGGCCACATTAGGAATGTTGTTCTAATACATACCTTGCAAAAATACTACTCGCCCTGTTTTTGAATATAAGACCACTCCCAAAAACACATTTTCTACATATACAAGGTCACTAGCTCTCTCCCCACACTTGCCCAAGAAAATTAACTTGTTTTCTGCTTCGTATGCTGAGAAAATTAATGTGCTGCATGCATGTGTACACCTTCCTAGGGTGAGGGGCGTGAGTGATTGCTAGATTCCATGCATGTGAATTTAGTAATCTGGACGGTCCACAAAATAATATCGACAGAAACAAGATGGGGAGTTAATATGAAATTAATTACTTCTATACTTCTCCTTGAGTTTTAGTTAGTTGCCTTCTGTACAAAAACGGAGGGAGTACCATTCTGATGGATATGCGAATGAAGTAGTTACCGTTCAATCCAACACACATCATTACAGCCCAAGCTCATGCGATTAGTCTATCTGACTTGCTTCCAACCATAGTAGGGGAAACATATAGCCCACCAGTTCATTAGTCACTGAGCAAACAAGGAAAAGTAACACACTATATCAGTTTTGGAATATTTGTCAACTGGGCTATGTAAAGATAAGCAAACATTATCAGACACATGAACTTCTAGATGCACGAGTAATATACAGTCGTGTGCCATAATTACCAGAGGCAACTACTACACAGCAAAAGGGGGTGCCAATAGAAAATCTTCTTCCCTATGTTTCAACAATTGACTGGAATGTTCCAAAAAAAAAAAATCTGTCTTTTCTTTGCAATAGAAATAACGGTGTCCAGTCAAGTAAATGCTGAAAGTAAAGATCTGAATGTGTTATATAACTCGAAGATGACAGAGACTTACCAGCAACAAACTGATGTTAAATTTGATGCAACCGAGGATGTCGGTGGCAATCATAAAAGACAGAAAATGCTAGAAATTAATTGAGCAAAGTAAAGATGAATAGTCATTTTGTACCTATCTAATTTCATGATATCGGTACAGGACAATACTGGCAGCAAATCAATCGAGCGTAAACTACGAGAGAGATGCGAGATACCACTCTCCCCGTGCAGATCCTTCTCCCACCCCACACCAGATCACCATAGATATGTGCTCTCCTTCTACTCCGCCACACCTTCCCGGCTTCTACCGCAGCCATACAAATAAACCCAGTCCCAAGCAGCAGATAACCGGGCACCAAGGACAAGGATATATACCCTGAAGAAAAATAAAAGCTATTTCATGGTCTAAAAATGGTAATAAATCTTGAAAAAACACTGCTATGTTAACATGTGCCAACTTTCTTCAACATGTGGTGTTGGGAAACTTTTGCTTTGTAGAGAGTGGACAAACTTGTGTAACTTTGACGGGACTCAAAATCAAAACCAGTGAAGCAATTTCACTAACCACAATCGTTTCCTAAGAATGCAACCCAAGCCAAGGCCGCGAGACTGTCAGGAACACTCTCCATATGATTAAAGTAGTCAGTCCTCCTTCAGTCATAGCAGTTGCTTTTGCAATAGCATCATTTAGAGGCTTACAGAAATCCTACGCATTGGCAATTGATGCAGGTTTTTACATAACAAAGAAAATAAAAATGCTCAGGGATGTAAGAATCAGAAATGCATTTTCCAGATCCATCTAGCCGGCGCTATTGTATATCACGACATCCTAAGTGAAGAAAAACTCACAAGCATGTTCATGGTACTATGAAAAAAAGAGATTTCTATGCAAATAATTACCAATTTACATTGGCTACTTGTGGTATGGAGTCCCAAATTCAAACCAGCAATAGACTCCTTACTATATATTGGAATTGCGGCAAATAATCAATGGGTGTACCTATAACTAAAGGAAGCACATATCTTATTGCAGAACCAAATCTGGAACAATATGCAATTTTTAAACATTTCACCATTGTCATGTAACTAAAATTTCAAATATTTCTTTTAAGCTCGAACACCATACTGAAATGCAATAGTCATATTTGTTTGTGTCAATACTGCAACTGAATCCCAATAACGCAAAGCAATCCACATGTGAGCTTCATTAGCAATCCACCTAGTCAACAAATACTTAGTTCACCCTCCCTCATTCATGTCAACAAGCCGGCGACGAGAGGAACGCGAGAGATACTGACCTGCGCGAAGGTATCCCCGAACTCAAAGGGCTTGATGTCCATGTCCTTCTGGATCTTCTTCCTGGCGATGCACATCTTGATACTATGAAAAAAGAATTTGTCAAATAAAGTATCATAGACAAAAAAAAGGAAATTACAATAAGTTTACTCCATAATTGACATCAGACTGTAACACAATTCCTAAAGACAAGGAAATAATATCAAGATTCATCACTTTATTGTTTTCACAACTCATTTCACAATTTCGTTCTTGTTAAGTTGGCCATGAGTTATCATATGACATGGATCATCACATCAAATTTTCTTTATTTGGACCCAATAAATTCAACCACATAACTTCGAATTTAACAAAACAGGATCCTGTAATGCAACTAATATTACCCACCTACATATAGATACTGAATTAGTAAGTCAACAATAGAAGCTTAGAAATTTACAATACACGACTTAATGTGTAGGTTCTAACAACATGGACCAGGAAGATCAAGTAGCTCTTGGGAAATAAGAAAAGAACACTTAAAGCAGGGGTGCCATAGGTCTACAGTTAGCTGTATGGTTAATAATTGCAGATAACTTATAGGACATACTCACAAACATGGCAGAAATACCTCTTCAATGCCTTTTCCTGAAGCTCTTGCCCTCTGCAGCCGTTCGTGTTCAAGCCACACTGAAAGACCCTGCTCAATAGAATCACTCGGTTTAGTTCTTGGTAACTCCTATGCTCAATAGTTTCCTCCAGGAAAAACACCATAAAAAGGTGAACCGTTTAGTGCACAACATAGCAGTCATTACTGAATACTCACCGGCCATCCATGACGCAGATCATCACACAAGAATACGAGATACATAAAAGTTTTGTTTTATAGAAATCAACAGCAAAAAATAAACAATGACTCATTCTCACTAGTGATAACTCTTAGGAGTTCTGATAACTGCAGTGTCAAAAACAGAATAAAAGTTGAGCAATCAATACAATAATTGGGTAGAACTAAAAATCATGAGGGGTTCTAAGTGGCTCATCGATTTACATTTTAGCTAGTAAACCAAGCACAGTTATCAAAGAACGAATCAAGAAACGCCCAAGGCAATGGATATCAAAGAGACAACCCAGAACAAGGCGAGAAGAAACCTTGTGCCTCTCATATTGTAGTCGTTCCGGCGATCTGCGGAGGCGCAGGAAGCAGGATGGTGAGGAAATAGGCACCAGGCATCTCGGCCAGATCACTGCGCCGCCTCCCGTGTCGACATAGATAATAGATCGAGGCCACTGCTGCCGCCTTCTCCTCCCACCCGCTCATTGTGCCGTCCTGCCGACGCGGGCGTGCATCCGAGGCACGGGAGCGCCGTCCAGGAGGCACAGCAGCACGAGAGAGCACGGTAGGAGACGGATACGACCGGATCAAGGCGCCGTGGCATCGTCGGCTATGAGGAGGACGACCGCGCCGAAACCCTAGAGGGGTAAATCCGATGCAGGCAACCACATCAGGACGGGATCGACGAATCGATGCGGTGGAGCATATAGAGCGCGAGGAGAGGAAGAGATTGGCAGCCACCACAACGGCGGGGAACCCCCGAGGTCGGTGGGA
>NW_024119309.1:0-14382 GCF_003073215.2 Triticum urartu
AATTCCAAAACATGCCTGAAAATCATGAAACTTGGCATGGTCTCGTGACATGGCACCAACATGCTGCGGTAATTTTTTTTGGACGAATTGGGACAAGCTTTGGTGTAAGCGTCTTGCAAACTGGAGCTTCCCTCAAGAAGGCTCATGGTTCCGAGAGGGAACGTGTCACGTCCGTGTGCGAAATGACATACGTACATTGCCTTCTCCCGCCTTAATTTTTTTACAAAGCCAGATTAGACCAAATAGAAGTACCGTGCTAAATTTTGGAACTATTCTGGGTTCGTTTCGCCTTTTTTATACATTAATTGAGTTTCTGGGCATTTAATGTGCATAATTAAAATTTTAACTACAAACACAGGCTCCAGTGCACCAACGTTGTTTGAAAAATCACATGTGTGTCCTTGGGTGAAGTTCTTGGTCCCATTCAAGAGATTTGAGTGAAATTCAAACATCTGGGTGTCGTGGCTCTGCCGAAAAGATTGAGAAACTTGGTTTTTTAATTCCTGTAATTCCAAAACATGCCTGAAAATCAGGAAACTTGGCCTGGTGTCATGACATGGCACCAACATGCTGCGGTAATTTTTTTTGGCCGAATTGGGACAAGCTTTGTTGTAAACTTGTTGCAAACCGGAGCTTCCCTCAAGAAGGCTCGTGGTTCCAAGAGGGAACGTGTCACGTCGGTGTGCGAAACGACATACATACACTGCCTTCTCCCGCCTTAATTTTTTTACACAGCCAGATTAGACCAAATAGAAGTACCGTGCTAAATTTTGGAACTATTCTGGGTTCGTTTCGCCTTTTTATACATTAATTGTGTTTCTGGGCAATTAATGTGCATAATTCAAATTTGAACTACAAGCACGGGCTCCAATGCACCAACGTTGTTTGAAAAATCACATGTGTGTCCTTGGGTGAATTTCTAGGTCCCATGCAAGAGATTCGAGTAAAATTCAAACATCTGGGTGTCGTGGCTCGTCCGGAATGATTGAGAAACATGGTTTTTTAATTCCTGTTATTCCAAAACCCGCTTGAAAATCATGAAACTTGGCATGGTCTCATGACATGGCACCAGCATGTTGTGGTAATTTTTCTGTCCAATTTACGAAGGGGCCCACATTAACAATCAACAAAGTCATTTTGGAACAAGTGTTATCACATTACAAATCGGAAACACAGGTATTATTGAAACCGTGGGCGTTCGACTTACCAATTACATGCGGCCACGCGTCCCCTTTTTTTATTGGCTAGGAGGTGCCATGCGGGGTAGCTATTTGAGTACGGGAGGCGTGCGATCAGACCCAGCGCGTGCTCATCGGGGGGAGAGCCCTTTGACCGCTACCCGCCGCGTACCTCCATCCCAACATCTCCATTAATGGCGCTCGAGCACCTATTCTACGGCGTGGCTATATGTCTCACTGGACTGAGATTTAAGAGAGAAAAATGAAAATCTGAAAAGAAAGTTTTGCACATATCTTGATGTAAGATCTGACGGACCTATATAGCATCGACTGCAACTTATAGCAAGCATGATTAATATAAGGACGATGACATTGGATAATAATTGTCTTACATATTTATAAACATAATTAAAAAAAGCCACATGCGACAATGCTCGATATACACATGGGCAAAAGAAGAAGGAACACAACGATCTGGCTCGCTGATCTCTACTTTCTTGATGCGTTGCTGTAGGCTGCGAGAACTAGTCTCCGCGCCGGGTGGCGACGAGCTCTTTCTTGTCCTCCAGATGCTAGTTGAGAGCATCCACGGATTCCTCCACCAGCCTTCTGCGCTCGATGCGCAGCATGGCATTCTCATCCATAAGTTTCTCAACGATGACGCCGGTTCTCTACAACAAGGTTGTGGTCTGCTCCTGCTGCTCTGCACTTCCGATGATCTTCGCCCTCAGTAGGTCGCGCTCGTCCCGGAGCTTCGCATTGCTCTCATTTAGTTGCCGGATGACATCGGTAGACTGTTCGAACGAGGCTTTTAGGTCATCCTGCAACCTCTCCAACCTGGAGATCTGATCCATCTTCCTAAGGACGAAGGCACGCATGCACCTATAAGAGTCGTTGCCTGCCCGCGAGACATTTTCCCAAGCCGCCGCGGCGCGGGAGGACATCTCTACTGCACTCGCGGCACGGCGGGACATCTCTTCTGCTTCCATGGCGCGGCCGGACCAGTCTGCTGCATCGACGGTGCGGCGGGTCCTCCGTGCTGCTTCGGCGGCACAGCAGGACATCTCTCCTGCTACGTCCGTGCAGCGGGACATGTTGGCTGCTTTTGCAGCGAGGAGGGACATCTCTTGTGCTTCCTCTTCCAGGCTCACCTCCTCCTGGTGGCAATCGCTCGACCCAGAACTCACGCTCGCCATGGCGGACGCAAGGGAACGATGATGAATGACTTGTTTGTTTTTGACTTTTTGTGGATAAGGAGTTGAGGAGGAATGTGCAGTCATCTTGGAGTAGTAGTATTTATAACCGCCTAGCAGTACGCTCCTAAGTGGGAAACCATTTAGGTTTTGATCGGTGTGAACAGGTTTGCAATTTTGGAATGTGACGGGACGCGGCCTCCCTGTTCTGCTAAAAAAATTGTGACGGGATGCATGCTCAAAATTTATTGACAGTTATAAGTGCGACACTATTCTCGGAAGGCGTAACGTGGGCACGTACACCTTCTCGGCCGCGTACGTGGCGTTTGCACCATAGGGTGCACCGCAATAGGCAATGTCAGCACACGACTTGTTCCAACAACCGTTTGCACTCGTTATTACCATCACGCATGCTTCTTTTAATTAGAATGGGTGTGCCCATCTAGCGCACACACGATGATCTATCTAACTGTTTCAGTTTTTTGTGGCTAATCGCAAACAGTTCATCCATGTGAAGTGTATGCCATCAATCGCAGACACTTTGATCTGGCTTACCCATTTCTGTTATGTTGCCTAATCGCAAACAGTTAATCCTTCTGAAGTGTATGCCCTCAATCACACACACCTTGATCTGGCTGACCATTTCTTTTATGTTTCCTAATCACAAATAGTTCATCCGAGTGAACCGTACGCTATATATCGCACACACCTTCATCTGGCTGTCCCATTTCTTTTGTGTTGCCTAATCACAAATAGTTCATCCAAGTGAACCATATGCTCTATATCGCACACACCCTCTTCAGGCTGCCTGTTTCTTTTGGTCCGCCTCATCGCAAATAGTTCATTGGACTGAATGGTATGCCCTGGATCGCACACACAACTAAAATCTGAACCGTGTTTGATGCATCCTCCATTGCGAAAATTTTGCACATTTTTGATGGTTTTTTACATCCCTGTTTGTGATAAATGCATCGCACACAATTTCATGAAAGGGTCTCTGATCGTAGTGTCGCGTTAGCAGCATCCTGCAGTAGTGCACTTGCATGAATTTCAGCTTCCTAGAGAGGGTAGTCCGAAATGAAGGGTCCAGGCTTTTTGCACTTGAAACAGGTGTATTCTCTAGTAGGTTTTGGTGAAGATTTTGAACTTTCAGAGTTGCTTGAACCTTTCTTCTAGAACTAGCTCTTCCTGTTGAGATGTAGGAATCTTTTTGTGATCAATGCTAGATCCTTGCTGAGCCTGTCTGGGTCATCCGAATCTTCTTCACATTTCCATCCGAGGAAGAATCTTCAACATCATTGAGAGCATGATTTTTGCACTGACTATATCCATAGATATCTTTTTTTCTCTTCTTCTTGTTCCTCGTGAGTGTTCATTCTTTCCATGACATCAGCAGAGATGAGAGTCTTGAAGTCATAACACTCATGAATCATAAGGATAAGGGTATCAAAAGAACTATCAAGTGATCGAAGCAGTTTCTTCACAACTTCATGGTCAGTGAGTCTTTGGCGCCGAGACCTTGAAGCTCGTTTGCTATGTCACTAAGACGGTCAAAGGTTTGCTGACAGCTTTCATTTCCAATGCGCTTGATGTGATTGCATTCTGCTTGAAGAGAATTGATTCGAGCTTGCTTTTGAGTTGAAACTCGTTCATTGATCTTCTCGGGACATCCCACAAATCCTTCGTAGTTTCACACTGGCGATATTGCAGAAATTTTGTCCGAGAGAGATGGCCACCAATTTCATCTTTGGCTTGAGCATCCATCTGAATGAGTTTCTTCTCCTTGTTAGTTGGGGCTTGAGGTATAGCAACGGCCAACCCAACCTGCACCACATTCCACATATCATCATCTATTGCTCGGAGACGGATCTTCATCTTCTCCTTCCTAATGGGACAGTCCGTTCCGTCAAAGATGGGAATCTTGAGATGCGATTTGTAGCTCACAGAAGACATACTTAAAGTCCAAAGTCGTTAGACTAAAATGAGCATAGTCAAGGTGAACCTGGCTCTGATACCAATTGTAGGAATGAAGTGTGTCTACCAGAGGGGGGTGAATGTGAGTTTTAAATTTTCTTTGGAAAACTCAAAACTCTCATAACCCAATAGCGGAAATGGAGGAAAAACAAACTACATCTAACTAAAAACTAAGCACCGAATGGAAACTAAACATGCATCAAAACAAATCACATGATGGAAAATATATCAAATTGAAACATGAGTAATAGAGATAACCAGTGGTGCTCGATGGCCATAGGGAATTTGTTTGACCAATTCGTCCTTCTATACAAAAACTATGTCTGGTTGGAGGGCTTGTGACTTAACACGGAAGATAAACTCTCTTCACCCTATTCTCCTCGGCAATCGATGCGTCAACCCATGCTGATTACTCGTGGTAGATAGTTGAAGGCGGTCTCCAAACCTTTACAGACTTCTTCTTCGAGAACCACAATCATTGTTAGTTTCTAAAGAAATTGACACCTAACCGTTTAGACAGTTTGCAGCTCTCAAGAGTAATAGGCGGAGCGTACTGGACTTAGATTCGAGTGACGTGGAACCACTATCTAATTCTTCAGCTCTAAGGGTTTCTCTCGGTGGATTTTAAACTCAAATTGCTCAGAGAGTCGGTTGCTCAACAATCTTCTCAGAATCAGACGAACCAGCCACCAGACAAAGCCGACGCAGGGTGGCTCTTTATAGCCTCAGCCTTCCTAGATGGGAAATGACCATTTTGGACATGCGGTCCAGTCAATGGCCAATCGACACATTTGTGATGGTCAGATTTTGGAGCAATGGTAACATTACTTGAGGAACAAGTAAAGCTAACTCCTCGGTCCGAGAAAAATCTCTCGCAGCGAAGAAGATCATTATCTCTTGCTAACAAGTATTTTCTCGGAACACAAAGAGATTTCTCTCACAACTTTCATAGGATTTGGGTTTAGCATCGGAGAATCAAAGTTTCGAACGCTACACCCCTCTTAACAGTATGGTGGTCCTACGACTCAATGAATGAAGAACAAGAACGCAATAAATGCTACGTCTTCACTTTGTCTTCATTCTTCCTCAAACGTAGTCATCTTCTTCGAATAGACACCGAACCAATTGCTTGAGCTTAAGCAATTTTTAGGGGTCACTCTTGTTGACATCATCTTCAGTGATAACCTTCGCTCCAACAAAGGGAGATTATCTTTGTTGTTTGCACCAAACTGTTCGACATCTCAGGGACCTGTTACTTTGTGTGCACTAGCAAACACATAAGTACCATACTGTTTATGTCAACAACTCCAAAACATAAGGGGCCTATCAATGCTCCAACATGTATTGGTAAGGAAGAACGAGGATAAGGCTCCAGGCTATCAGTACTAAGCTATGGCAGATTGTGGAGAATGGGTACACAATTCAACATCCAGAAACACCCACTCCTGAAGATGAATCTAACATCCACCTGAATTTACAAGCAAAAGATATCATATGGAGCAGCTTGTTGAGAGGAATGTTCATTCCATCGAGAGACGTTGAAACTCCAAAGCTACTCTGGGATGACTTAAAAATTGTCGATAATGGAATAATTCTCCAAACAGAATCCCACACTAATATGTTTCGTGTCGGTGTTCTGGGAACGGGGGTACCCAGACTTGCCTGTCTGCGGCCCACGGCGTGACTCCATCGACGGCCTGGTACGACCCACCTTCAACATCAACAACACAAGACCCTCGTGAGGGGCCAAGCCTCACGAGGCGGACGATGCCAAGACCTCCAGAAGGAGCAGCCTCCTTAGGCTGGCTCCTAAGGAGAGGAGATTTCTATGCAAGCCCTCACCTCGTGAGGTTCAGATGATGCAAGCCATGACGACCGAGGCCAGGCGGGCGCCAGCGGGCGCAGCACAGCAGGTTTCCTCTTTGGTGCTAAAGGGGCAAGCACAGGTGCAAAGTCCCGAGGAATTAGCCAAAGGTTTCCATTTCTATGCAACAAGACCAAGACCGCCAGGACGGCAGGACGGAGGTCATCGCCGAGCCCACCACGGCATCATGACCAGAAGCTTTGCAGGCAAAAACCAGCTTTCGTCAGGATAAGATGTACTAGTTGTCTCCCTTCAAATTTGGTCATTATGGGATCCCTTCCCGCCTTCGTTTTGGGGGAAAAGGACCAAGTACACTATAAGTATAGCCTAGCCACCACCTTAGACAGGGACGGATCCATGTGACAGCCTGGTTTTTGCAATCTTTTCTTTGCTTGATTTTCAGTTGGTTTGAATTTGAAATTTGGAGTTTTGAATCTTTTCATATGGACTTAATTAAACACTTGGGTACCCCTTGGCTTTCACCCAAGTGTCCCATTTCCCTCTCTAACCATCATTCCCACTCTGGTTCACCTCAAAATAATATTTGGAATATTTTTCTTAAATGAAAAATATTCATTTCCCTCTCTTAAACCCTAGCTAGCTCAATGTGCTGCAAAGCAACCCCAATTTTTCTTGCCCACAAAAATCTGAGAAAATTCACAAATATTCTTTGAACCCTAGGGCACCTTCCTGAGCAAAAATATTTCATCACTTTTTGGAGTATTTTTGCTACAGAAAATATTTTCTGTTCTGGACACAAATGGTGGTTTCTACAACAACTACCATTTACTTGCTCCATTGTGGCTGGTTTTTCTTGAGCATCATCACCTTAGTAGATGATTGCTAACCTCCAAAGCCCAGCTCCCAACTCCCAGCTGTTTGACCACAGTAAGCTCTCAAAGTTACTGATCGGAAACTTACTAGGCAGTTGAAATCTATCCTACTGCGTCTAGGTCCAAACCAATAGTGGAAATCTTTAAAACTACCACGAACAACAAGCCAGACATGAAATTTGGACTTTGGTCGGCCTAAGGGCAGAGGTCAAGTGGTGACCACGCATGTACATGATGCCAACTTGCGTGTCAACGCGCTCTGCGTCGCGACCGAGCTTCTGTTGCTCGCGTGCTCGCTGCCCCGACTGCCTAAGCTTGCCAAACGTCGCCACAGTCTTCGTCCAAGCTCTCTTAACTCCCTCCTGGCGCTCGCCGATGCCGTAGCTTGCCGCAGCGAGCACGGGCGCGGTCCGGCCAACGTAATAGTGTGGTGCGCACTGTGCTCGTCGTCACCCCAGTGCCGCTGTGCTCGTCCCCGTTCGCCCACAGTCCCCACGTGATCTACGTCGCCTTCTCCTCCTCTTACTGACACCGTTCATCACCGGGCGCCGTGTCCAGGTGTCCACTGGCAGAGCCCGGATCCCCCCTCGCCGCTTAGCTATAAATGGAGCCCTCTGTCGGTGTCAAAACCGGTGGATCTCGGGTAGGGGGTCCCGAACTGTGTGTCTAAGGCGGATGGTAACAGGAGGCAGGGGACACGATGTTTACCCAGGTTCGGGCCCTCTTGATGGAGGTAATACCCTACGTCCTGCTTGATTGTTCTTGATGATATGAGTATTACAAGAGTTGATCTACCATGAGATCTTAGAGGCTAAACCCTAGAAGGTAGCCTATGGTATGATTGTGTGTTGTCCTACGGACTAAAACCCTCCGGTTTATATAGACACCGGAGGGGTCTAGGGTTACACAAGGTCGGTTACAAGGGAGGAGATCTACATATCCGTATTGCCTAGCATGCATCTTCATAGTCCAACAGTCCGGCCAAAGGATATAGTTCGGCTGTCCAGAGACCCCCTAACTGAGGACTCCCTCAGTAGCCCCTGAACCAGGCTTCAATGACGATGAGTCCGGCACGCAGTATTGTCTTCGACATTACAAGGTGGGTTCCTCCTCCGAATACTCCATAGAAGATTTTCAACACCAGAATAGCTGTCCAAGAACGAGCTTGGCCTTACCAAGAGGCATCTCGAGGAGAGCAAAGGTAAGCAATACCTTGCTTATATGAAATAAAATAAGTTCGGGTGTAAAGTAATAGGATCATCATGAATTTCCCAGGAGCCACGACCAAAGTGGCGACCCTGAAGAAGGCGCAGTCCGAGGCCGAAGACAAAGCGGCCGAGGAGCGCATTGAGCGGGAGAAACAAGAAGCCCGAGTGTGCGAGGTGCAGCAAGAGCTCGAGGCTCTCACCAAGAAACATGAGTCCTTGGAGCTTGACTCTAAGACACGAGAGTCCGAGCTTGAGAAGGCGCTGGAAAGCGCCTGGAGCGCCAAGGCTAAAGTCCACAAGGCCCTCCAGGAGATTGATGCGGTGAAGAAGATAGCCGTGGGTAAGGCATTCATTATGCAAAGCAAACATGTGAAGGAAACTTTCCTTTTTCTTACCCGAGTTCGGAGCTCTCCAGGAGCGTTTGCAGATCTTCCCTATAGTGTACTGGATGCCGCGGAGTTTTACCGAGCTAAGGAGGGGAGCTCGACATAGAAGTTGTTCTGGTCTCAGTATACTGGGACCGAACACCCCATGCCTTTGATCGACCAGCTGAAGTAGTTGGTCGAGCTTCACAAGGCGGCTGAACAAGCTAGGAAGGGCCTTATAGTTCGGATGTGGCCTGGCGAGCCCCTATCCGGTAGCTATTTCGGTCTAGTGAGGCATCTCGTCGACGCCTGCCCACGGCTTGAAGTCATAAAGCGGTCTGTCTGCATCGAGGGTGCGCGCAGGGCTTTCGCGCGGGCGAAGGTGCACTAGGCGAAGCTGGACACCGTGAAGCTGGTGAAGGAGGGGCCGCCGGAGGGCAAGGAGCATCGCTGCCCCGAGATGTACTATGAGAGTGTCCTGAAGGGTTCCCTCCTTGTGGCGGATGAGTGTGCCAAGGATGTAATTTTTGAATGAACATGCTCATGTGATCCTGTAATATGAAACGAGTTCATTTGCGCCATGCGATGCTTTTTTAATTTAAAATATTACCTTCTATGCGGTCATTTATAAAATCTGAGAGTTAGCCAGTCGTCGGCTTCTGCCCCCATGTAACTAGTACTGGGGTGTTCGGGATAAACCTGAGCACTCTTTACCCCAATGTTGGGTCCTTCAAGGGAGGTGTTCACGGCAACGAACCAGGCAATCGGACTATAATGCTTTATCACTCTCACTTAGCCATAGAAGTCTACAATTTTAAATTTTGGCGAAGCCCCTAGTATTCGGAAGGCCGAATTTGGGGCGCTATATACGCCTAAGCCGGACAAGGCCGACTCCTCGCCCGAAGCGGAAAAAGTCTTTAAGGACTTGAGACCTCTCGAACAGCGACCAGTCTCTCGCCTTATCATGATAGTAAGTTTTCGGTTTTCTCTACTGAGGTGCTGGTCCGAAAGAACAGGGACACAATCGCAGTACTTCTCCCACCGCTACCTTAGCCGATATAGCGTAACGTAAGGTACCAAAGCATGGGAGCCGGGAAAACCCAACTATGGACCCAAGACATGATTCGGAGCTGATGCATATAATGCTATAAGTTCGGGGTGCCGCACTGTCGAAAGTGTTCGGACTTCTCGCGCCGTATTATGGGGTAAACGAAAGCCCCTGGCATACTGACCGTACCCGAGTTTACAGGTGCGGATTGTCGTAAATGGACATAAAGGAAAAAAAGAATGAATAATGCAATAATAGACTAATGCTATGCATTGTTATTTAAATAATACGTCGAAGCATACTAGTACAGGCAGTGCAATAAGCAGAAAGTAGGACTATTCGAAATGTCCTATCCAAGGGCAAGCTGCGTATGGATAGTAGAAAGCGGGTATTATTATTAGAGACCACCTGGGGGTTTCCGTGTACATCTTAGCTTCTTGCCGCCTTGGTTGTTCCTTCCCGTAATGTGTCCGGCAATCATACTACTGGAAAGGGCTTCCAGAGAGTTAGACCCTGAAAGAAAAAAGAAATGATAAAGATATACAGCCCCTAGGGCGGTTAAGCCACATTGGGGACGTGCCCTGATCGTGCCCCCGCCTATGTCCATGGTATTTTCAGTGCGTAATTATGTACGCGCATCACGGATTTCATCGCTTGACTGGGACTGGGACGGGGGCCGAATTGCTAGGCGAGCTCTGAACGTGCCAGGTGATCTTGTTGCAGTTTACTCCGGACACGCTTGAAGATGTTCGGGGGTTGTATCGCCGAATTAGTGGTTTGCCTTGAAAGGCTGCTTTGTGCTTCTGTTGCGAGGGCCACAGTGTGCTCTTCCGTGCGGAGCGAGCGTTTTGTGTTTCCATTCACTGTTATGACCCCCCCCCCCGAGATCCTGGCATCTTGAGCGCGTAAGGCGGTACTGCATTGAATTTTGCAAATGCAGTTTGTGTGAGCAGTGCATGATAGCCACTGCGAAACGGGACGATGTCGAAGATTAACTCCTCGCTTCAGAAGTTGTAGGGTGATCCGAAGACTACTTCCAGTGTGGTTGAGCCTATGCAATGGGCCTCTACACCTGGGATGACGCCCTTAAAGGTGGTTTTGGTGGGTTTGATCCAAAACTAATCGATACCCATTTTTCGCACTATATCCTTATAGAGCAGATTCAGGCTGCTGCTGCCGTCCATAAGGACTCGAGTGAGATGAAATCTGTTGATGATGGGGTCTAGGACCAGTGCGGCAGATCCACCATGACGGATACTAGTGGGGTGATCCCTGCGATCAAAGGTGATCGGGCAAGCAGACCATGGGTTGAACTTTGGGGCGACGGGCTCCATCGCATAGACGTCCCTTAGTGCATGCTTCTGCTCCCTCTTGGGAATGTGGGTTGCGTATATCATGTTCACCGTCTTCACTTGTGGGGGGAACCCCTTCTGTCCTCCCGTGTTCGGCGGCCGGGGCTCCTCCTCGTCATCACTATGCAGCCCCTTGTCCTTGTTTTCGCCGTTTAACTTGCCGGCCTGCTTGAACACCCAACATTCTCTGTTTGTGTGATTGGCTGGCTTGTCGGGGGTGCCGTGGATTTGACACGAGCGGTCCAATATGCGATCCAAACTGGATGGAGCCGGAGTACTTCTTTTAAATGGCTTTTTCCGCTGACAGGATCTAGAGCCTCTCAATCCGGCATTGACTGTTGTATCCTCGGTGTTATCGCCGTTATTTCGGCGCTTTGGTCTGTTATGACGTTGTCTGCCGTTGGCATCTTTGGTATCCGAAGTGCTCGGATTCCTCGATGAGTTATTTCTGCGAGCCAGCCAGCTATCCTCGCCCGCGCAAAAGCGGGTCATGAGTGTCGTGAGGGCTGCCATAGACTTCGGCTTCTCCTAGCCAAGGTGGCGGGCAAGCCACTCGTCACGGATGTTGTGCTTGAATGCCGCAAGGGCCTCTGCGTCCGGACAGTCGACAATTTGGTTTTTCTTAGTCAGGAACCGAGTCCAGAATTGTCTGGCCGATTCCCCTGGCTGCTGAGTTATATGGCTCAAGTCATCAGCATCCTGTGGTCGCACATGAGTGCCCTGGAAGTTGTCCAGGAATGCGTCTTCCAGATCCTCCCAACTACCGACGGAGTCTGCTGGCAAGCTATTCAGCCAATGCCGAGCTGGTCCTTTGAGTTTTAGTGGGAGGTACTTGATGGCATGTAGATCATCACCGCGAGCCATGTGGATGTGAAGGAGATAATCCTCAATCCATACAGTGGGATCTGTTGTACCATCATATGATTCGATATTTATGGGTTTGAAACCCTCCGGAAACTCGTGATCCATAACTTCATCAGTGAACCATAGGGGTGTCCGGCGCCTCTGTGCTGGGCTATATCCCGACACAGTTCATATGAGTCTTGTCTGCTGTATTCGGTCCGGCCTGATTTGCTTTTGGCGTATCCGGTGCGACGATCATCGTCCCTTGTTGGCGTGCATGCCCGTGACCCGTATATTGACCTTGCAAGTTTTTCCTTACTGTCCAATACGTCCTGCAGGTCCCGTGTGTTGCCCCGAGCCTTGGTATTTTGGATTGAGTGGCGGCGGGGTGCAGGCTGAGCTTCAGGCTGAAACGCTTCTTTGGCTCGGCCACGCAATGGCCGGTCAGCCGCATCGTACACTGGTGCATGAGGTTTCAATGCTTCCTCCTCGAGGTGAGGTAGCAACCTGCATTTTGGGTAACTCTTGGAGGGGCGCTCGACTTCGTATTCCTCGGTCGCAAGGACTTCGGTCCATCTGTATGCTAGCGAGTCTTGATCAGCTTGAAGATGTTGTTGCTTTTTCTTCAGGCTATTTGCTGTGTCCATAAGCCGGCGCTTGAAGTGCTCCTATTCAACGGGGTCCTCAGGCACGATAAATTCTTTGTCGCCGAGGATCGCCTCGTCTTCGGAGAGAGGCGTGTAATTGTCCTCCTCCGGTTCTCCATCTGCTGCCTGCTCTGGAGGGCTAGCTTGTTCTTCCTTCGGCTCTACATCGTGCTGGAGGGGATTGTGGTTGTCTTCGGTGCTATCCGGAGTGTTACTATCTCCTGTGCCGGTATCACTACTTTTGTTGTGGCGGGACTTAGAGCGGCACCGCTGATGTCGGCGCTTGGGTTGCTTCTTGGAGGGGTCATCCTCCGCTGTCTTGTCGCCAATGCCTTCTTTGGGGGTGTCCACCATGTATATATCATATGATGAGGTAGCTGTCCAGTGCCTTGTGGGCGATGGTTCCTGCTCGTCTCCTGCATCGTTGTCCATACCGTTGATGTCTTCGGAGTCAAAGTCGACATTGTCGGTTAAATCATCGACAGTGGCTACTAAGTGGGTGGTGGGTGGGTAGCGAATTTCTTCATTGTCCTCATCCCATTCTAGCCAGACATAGTTCGGCCAAGGTTCTCCTGACAGGGAGAGAGACCTTAATGAATTTATCACATCACCGAAAGGTGGGTGCTGAAAGATATCCGCGGAGGTGAACTCCATGATCGGCGCCCAGTCGGATTCGACTCGCATGGATGTAAGCGGCTCGGAGTCCGTGGCCGGAGATGAACCCAGGGGTTCGGCGACACGGCTCTTGTAAAGGGTGAAGTCAGTATCCGGCTCTATCGCCACTGAGAGTGTGGCCTCCATGGCTGGGTCTATCCCTCCGCTCTCGGATGGCATGATTTGCTCCGGATTGACGGCCAGAGTAGTTGCAGATGCGATCTCTTGAATATTGTCCGACGGCAGAGTTACATCATGATCATCGTGACTGTGTGGTGCACCTGACATGGGCTCGAATCCATTGAAGATCAAGTCTCCGCGAATGTCGGCAGTGTAGTTTAAGTTTCCGAAGCAGACCTGATGGCCAGGGGCGTAGCTCTCGATCTGCTCCAGATGGCCTAGCGAATTGGCTCGCAGTGCGAAGCCGCCGAATACAAAGATCTGTCCGGGGAGGAAAACCTCACCCTAGACCGCATCGTTACCGAGGATCGAAGGAGCCATCAAACCTTATGGCAACGGCATAGTGGAACTCTCAATGAAAGCGCCAATGTCGGTGTCAAAACCGGCGGATCTCGGGGAGGGGGGCCCGAACTGTGCGTCTAAGGCAGATGGTAACAGGAGGCAGGGGACATGATGTTTACCCAGGTTCGGGTCGTCTTGATTGAGGTAATACCCTACGTCCTGCTTGATTGTTCTTGATGATATGAGTATTACAAGAGTGGATCTACCACGAGATCGTAGAGGCTAAACCCTAGAAGCTAGCCTATGGTATGATTGTATGTTGTCCTATGGACTAAAACCCTCTGGTTTATATAGACACCGGAGGGGGCTAGGGTTACACAAGGTCGGTTACAAAGGAGGAGCTCTACATATCCGTATTGCCTAGCTTGCCTTCCACGCCCAGGAGAGTTCCATCCGGACACGGGACGAAGTCTTCAATCTTGTATCTTCATAGTCCAATAGTCCGGCCAAAGGATATAGTCCGGCTGTCCGGAGACCCCCTAATCCAGGACTCCCTCACCTATATATACTCATATACCCTGAAAACAACCAGGAGCACCACGAAACCCTATTTACACCACCGCAACCTTCTGTACCCGTGAGATCCCATCCTGGGGCCTTTTCTGGCGCTCCGCCGGAGGGGGAATCGATCACAAAGGGCTTCTACATCAACACCATAGCCTCTCCGATGATGTGTGAGTAGTTTACCACAGCCCTTCAGG
>NW_024119310.1:0-9447 GCF_003073215.2 Triticum urartu
ATCCGGGAGTTGCACAACCTGATGGTCTAAGGAAATGATACTTGACATTGAAAAAGCTCTAGCAAACGAACTACACGATCTTTGTGCTATGCTTAGGTTTGGGTCTTGTCCATCACATCATTCTCCTAATGATGTGATCCCGTTATCAATGACATCCCATGTCTCTATAGTCAGGAAACCATGACTATCTGTTGATCAACGAGCTAGTCAACTAGAGGCTCACTAGGGACACATTGTGGTCTATGTATTCACACATGTATTACGATTTTCGGATAACACAATTATAGCATGAATAATAGACAATTATCATGAACAAGGAAATATAATAATCATTTTATTATTGCCTCCAGGGCATATTTCCAACATGATCATGGCCTTTATAGATGTACGTGAACAAATACTTGACTGCCGTGATGCTCGAGCATGCTTCCACATTAATGTGACAGTTGTATCGCATAAGCAAAGAAGGGTTGTAAGGTACCACCCATCTATTGTCCAAATTCGCTCCTCTGATCCTAACTCCACGCCCATCGTCCCTCCTCCGATAGATGGGATAAGAGTCTTTCCCTTGTTGTGTGGCATCACAAAAATCTCGCGGATAATGAAACCTACACTGTCCCTCAATCATGCAAGGACAACTTTTTTTCAACTCACCACATGGTCCGTGCAGCATGTGTTTGACGACCAGGTCATGCAGAACGGGGTGTTTCTCTTTGTCAGGTATCTCTGCGGATATCACCCGATCATAGTCATCTGGGGATGCTAACTTGCTATTTGTTTTCATGATTAAAAGTATATGCTCATGAGGGAAGCCTCGTTTCTGAAACTCCATGACATGTACATAAGCTGCGACTTCTCCGAAATGCTTACCCTTAGTTAGCAAGTCCATCATATCTCGCTGTTTAGCCTTGTATACTCTTGCCACAAGGTCTGGACGGTCTTGTGGTAGTTGTCCAGGCATTAGATTATGGGTTATCTCCTCCCAATAGGGATTGCAAGTCATCGTGATAAAATAATCCGGTGTACCCCATCGTTGGACTATTGCCATCGCATCCAGCAACCTCCGCTGCATGTCGCGATCACCACCAGGAAACGTACGTGGAAGCACGATTCTCTTGCCAATTCGATCACCGTGTGACTCGCCGGCAACGATGGTGTCAACAAGACCCTGTAATAGCATACAAGGTTATGGAAAAGGCATGATTTTCAAAATGTTCTTGTATTACGATGTTATGGAATAAACAAAAGCACCATACCTGGTAGAGATCAGCTCGTATAACTTTTTGATTTTCTGGCTTTGAGTACCAGTCCAGCCTCATAGTCTCAATCTTGATATACATGTCAACCGCCCACTATTGGAAAAGGCGCCCACCGAACAAGATGATGTTAAAAAGCTTATTCTTGACCTGTAGCTTGAAGCAGTAGTACTCCCTTGCACTAACAAATTTCCTGGATTGTGTTGCATTGACCTCGTTGTCACCAAAATCCTCATCTTGGTTATCCTCATTATCATCTACAATATTGAACATAAATACCAATATACTGGTTGGACTCATAATGATTGACAACACAAGATTTGCTTAAGAATATAAGCAATGTTGACTGGTACCTGCATGTAGATCAGTCGCATGGTGTTCATCTGGCATAAAATTGCCAACTTGTTCCCTTTCGTTAATCAAATTATCATCTGTTTGATAGGTGAACCAATTCATAAGTTTCAATTCATTTTTTATTCACAAATGCAGCAAAGTATATAATAACAATTTAATAATGAACACCATACCTGTATGTAAACTAGTGACCCGGTCTTCATCTGGCACAGTGCTGCCAACTCGTTCCCTTCCATTAATCAAGTTTTCACCTGTTTGATAGGTGAACGAAATCAAATGTTTTTATTATTCTTAAAGATAGTAAGTAGATAACAGATTAATAATGAACATCATACCTGTATGTAGATCAGAGGTCCGGTTTTCTTGCGGTGCAGAATTATGCGCTGGAAATTGGGTGGTGTCATCGGGGGCCTGAACATACGGCATCCAACGATTCCAACCAGTCTCCCCACGTGGGAAAAATAGTGGATATGACAATGGGTCATAGCACCCATAGTACGCTCTAATATAGAGGGGTCGGTCTCCTTTTTTGGCATGCACGACAACACTCCTGTCAAAAAAATTTTGTGGGTCGCTCCCTTCAACCCATATCGCTGCCACCTGAGAAGTTGTTGGGGCATTGTACCTACGTTGATCCAACTTGATATCTATGTTTAGTGAGATCTTGTACTCATCTAGATTCGGAACAGACCCAAGGCTCTTGAAAGCCTGTGCATAAGGGTTCTGCTCTAGTATTCCCAGAATTTTCCGTATGAGCTCTATATCTAGATCTGGAGACCTATTAGTCCTGTGCACCAAGTTATGATCTGTATCATAAATATAGTGCTGCAAATGCCTAGGGCCATTATCAGCCGGCACCAGCTCATCAAGAGCATGGTACAACCCCCCACATGCACGAAAGGTATATACGCCGGTTCCTGCTGCAGTGCTTACTCGACGATCAAGGGTGACTCCAAGACTTGTGAATGAGAAATGAGAGTTGAAATACCGTATATCATCTCGAAAATGTTTAGCATCGTCATCACCTTGACTTGTGAACAACCGTTGCAACTCGTCCGGCACCTCGGGAGTAAATAAACCTACTTTCCCCTTTATGTAACAAAATGCAGGTCCCTCGTATTGAAACCGTAATGCTCCATAGTGGAGGCAGTCCCTAACTTTTCTAAGGACGTGGTGATTTTTGGGAAGGTTTCTGTAAACCCTATCATGAGGATCATTTGTGGGTGTTCTGTCAGTGTGATGTCGTTCAACTCGGTAGGATTCAAAGTCAACATCTGTAACGGAATATGAATATTAATTAATATCTTGTTATGCAGAAAAGACAGTATTATATTTACGTGACAAACTCATGATAGCAATAAGGTACCTTGGTGGGCGAACATCCTAGCTTCTTCATCAGGCTCAACGTATTCAGTTTCAAAAAGGTTTTCACCTCCCAAACAGTCTGTAGTAGACAAATATTAGTTTGTAATAATCATAAGATCTCCTAAAGTAAACATAGAACCGATGATGCATTAATGTGTACCATCCATATTTGTTGTGTTGTCATCAGGCTCCAGTATTCCATATGCATCATCGTCATGGTCGTTGCCTGATAGCATATGTTGCAAAATGGGCAAGTATCAGTGATGAATGAAAGGTATGAACCAAGATGTAGTCAATTAAAGCACCATTATAATTGTCGACGGGATTGTGTCCACGTAACGATGCATTGAGGCTTTTGTCTCGCCTCATCCTCCTTCCAATGTTTTGTATCAGGTATGTATCATTTGTGTGTAGCCAATCACAATCTTCATCAGCTACAGAAACATTGAGTGAATCTCAGTTAGGAAATCAAAGATAAGATATACAGTGTTTAATGTAGCTGGCATCACCTGTATCAGTTTGGTTTTGTTCTCCAGTTGTAAGCACTACTGTAGATTTGGCTACACGACCTACTATAGATTTGGCAGCACGACGTTTGTCACGTAGGCTTTGCAATATCTCTTCTCTATGTTGCTCATACCGGGCATTTTCCCTCTGCCTCTTCAGTGCTTGTTTATCTTTTGTATAGTAAGTGTGAATTAGGTTCAAGAGAACTTGAGCAACACACGTTTATATGTAGGTGTGAATTATGTATGATAGTTAATATGAGCCAGAAATGAGTACCATATGAACTGTTGCATCTGTAGGCTTGAAGTGGCGGTCGTAACACAGTTAGTTGGGACGACTCATTCGCAGAGTTGATATTATTAACATTTTCATTTTCATTGTTAGAGACGACAGTATCTGGTGTTGTTAGTGAACATGGACCATGAAGTGGAGTCTGATCACTCATTACCACATCAACAGGTATGCCTGCATCAAATTTGTATTACCAAAGTCAGTTGCTGGCACACAAAAGCTGGTAGTATGTTTGGATGTAGGAGAACACATGACCTTCCACAACTGGTGTTTGTCGTTGCTGGTGATAGCAGACTACGCACTGGGCATATCCATGGTGTCAAAACCTGTCCAAAGGGACTTTTAATAAACATGACTTTAGCTGTGATTAATGAAATGATTGATAAAGAACAGAGAAAATTGAGTAACGAGGCGACATGGCCACGGGTGGCTTAGATGGAGTGTTGGTTTCATTTAAAACCGCGGACATAGCTTTCTTACGATCCCTTGCCTCCTTTCTTTTTTTCAATATTGTATCCCTGTTTAGTGCATACCTCTCCTTTCCCTCTGTCTCTTTAGTTCTTTTGGATCTGTTTTTTGACCTGCGAGGCAATGACATAGTCGGTACTTACATGATTTAGTAGCTAAGAGTAGGTGATATCTGTATTTACCTGAACTGTCATTGTTCGTCAGGTCCTGAAAGGGAGTACGTACCCCACTACGCTGAGATCCAGACATATTGTCTTATCAATGAACACTTACTGAACCGTGCCTGAACTTAGTTTGATATGCAAATCATGATGTACTGTAAGTATCAAATTACAGGTTGTCAGATTAAAAGACCAATTCCCCATGTCTTATGTCTGACCAAACGACGTGCAAATTCAGTTGATCTAACCTGTGCACTGGCAGGTCGGGAAGTAGTCAGATGTCTTGGAGATCTGCTCGCCACTGGGGTGATGACACCGGATGTAAGGCAGCGCGCCGGGTCGAGGACGTCGCAGACACCGGGGAGAGGGCGGTGTGGCGACGACGGCGTATTGAGGAGAGTTAGGGCTGCAAGGTGGGTTGAGGGCGTCGTGTCATCGCGGAGACCAGGAGCAAGGGTCGTGTGGCGAGGGCGGCCGGGCGGGGCGGCGTGCCGACGCGAGGTTCGTGCCGTGGTGTTGGCGTTGATCGCGGAGATACTATTTATTCGCTTGATGGAGGTGTCATCGTTAGGATGTGTAGGAGCCTGGACGTGTGAGTCTGCGGGCAGAACATTTCATTAGAACCGTTGATCTGGTTGTAGTATGTTTGATGAAACGTGGACAGTTGGATGATAGTAAGTGGGTCTGATCGGACGTCTGGGGTTATCCTGTGTGCACTTTCTCGTGTGGATGTAGGGGAAGTCACGTTTGATCTTTTAATAGTAGTATAGAGTATAGAAGAAACGGACAAAACAAGCGAACACGCAGGAGCAAACAGAGGAAAGTTCGTTTTTAGTTCGCTTTCAACCCATTCCTGGCCAAACTTTGGGCCGCGTTTATGGCCAAACGGAAGCACGGATGGGCGGGGCGCTTGCCCTTCTCCTCCCCCAGGCCCGCCTGTCATTGGCACAGACGCCTCTTTTCTCTTCTCCTGCCCTCCTGTCCCCTGCCATCGCCGCCGCCACCCCCCGTTCCCAGCCGTGTCGCCTTCCACCAATGCCATCGAAACCACGAACACACCATGGCATAGCAGTCCCACGTCCGCGTTCCTAAAAACTTTTTTCCGGCATTCGTGGTTCCTGGTTGCTGACGGAACAGAAGTTACGGCGCCGGCATCGCCCGTGGACCGCAACAACTTCTGGCGGGTCATGCGTTGCCGCAGGGCGCCCATCACCACCACCGACCCCAAACCTTGCTTTGCTGCCTGTGAGGGGAGCACGATGTGCACTTTCCGGCGCGTCTCCACGACGACCACAAGGGATAGCGGGGAGGAGTATTTCGTTCACAATTTCATTTGCAAATCGGATGATTCATCCTCGAATGATGAAGAGCTAGTGGTGGTTGCATTGGTCGTCCATAACCACATTAGTAGGAAGCGGCCTCGGTTCAGGGGATCAATCCCGGCCATGCTCCGGCCTTGAACCGCCATAGGGAAGGCCACACCCTTATATATGTTGATTACTTTGAGAATGCCGCGCTCTTCAAATCACATCAATTTCATTGCCGATTCCGAATAAGGAGACATGTGTTGAATAGTATTCAGGAGGGCTTGGTAGGACATAACCCATACTTTGAGTGCAAAGAGGATGCCATTGGCAAGCTTGGCTTCTCTTCTTACCAGAAATGCATTCCGGCTATCCTCATGCTTGCATTTGGAATTCCTGGTGATCTCATGGATGAGTATGTGCGTATGAGTGAGTCTACATGTCTCCTCTCAATGTATAGTTTCTACAAGGCCGTGGTGGCAGTGTTCGGCCCTGAGTACCTGAGAGAGCCAACTGCCGCTGATACAGAGAGTTTGTTGGCGATCAATGCCGATAGGGGCTTTCCGGGCAAGCTTGGTATTATAAATTATATGCGATGGAAGTGGAAGAAATGTCCATTTGCTTGGGCAAAGGGCATGTGAAACGTGCCACTGCCATACTTGAAGCAGCGGCTTCACAAGATATGTGGATATGACATTCTTTCTTTGGCATGGCAGGTTCTCACAATGATATCAACATGCTTCAGCGTTCTCCAGTGTTTGCAAGGCTTACAGGAGGCCACTCCCCAAAGTTTCGATTCCCCAACATTTTTTTTCAACTATGAACAATTTTATATACATTGAATTCAATGTATGATTGAACAACTTTTTTGAACGACCAACATTTTTTATACACAATGAACATCTTTTTTATACATGGTGATCTTTTATTTTATTTTTCTGAACATTTGAAAAAGGGGGTTTTATTTGAAAAACATGAACATTTTTGTAAATCATGAGCAAAAGCAAAAAGGGGAAATTTGAACAAAATTTAAATATTTTTGAAGATTTTAATTTTTTTTAAAAGTATTAACAATTTTGAATTTATGAGAAAAAGAAAAAATAAAAACAAACCAAACGGGAAAAAAGAAAAGAAAAGCTAAGCAAAAAGCAGAAAATCGTAACATGGAAAATAAATCAAAAAACTTGAACCTTCTAGCTTCGCCACTGACGTGGGCCGGCCCGTGTGGCGTCGTCGCTAGTCCGCTTCAGCGGAACTGCGGCTCCTTGACGCACACGCGCGTCAAATAGGATCCCGCGTGGTTAGGTCATGGCCGAGCTTTTTTTTTTTCTCTCGACGGGATCGTGCCTAGCTTGGCCTGGGCTGTTTGCTGAGCGAAGCCAAGGGCCCATCGAAAATATATAGGTAGGTATATAGCTACTTGAAAAGGCCACACCCTGGGCCTGGTTCTGATATAATTAGTGTGTTTCTATATGCACGACGCTTCCTTGCATTTCATTCTTCTTTCCGTCATATAGTAAATATGATTCCAGCGGTACAGGCCATGCTTCATAATTCATGGTCACGTTTTTCTTCAAGCATTGTCATGATTCGTTTTCTGATGTCTTTTGACGCACAATTTTGTTATGGTTGAAGCATAGGAAATGTAGTAGCAGTTCCTTGTACCATGGTGATGCAAGTATAAGAAACAAAGCATGTAGTATGTTCTAGGAAACACATTGTCTATGCGTGTGAAGCATGTCAAATGTAATAGAGATGCATTTTACTGCGTGGTAGTGAGCCATGAAAAACACAATTTGACAAGTGATTCTGTTACTAAATTTCTCATGGCTCACTACAAAATTGAATGTAGGTAATTTGAATGTAGGTATACAAATTTAGTAACAGAAATTTTAGGTCTTTTGAATAGAAATTTTATAGTAATAGAAATTGTTTAGGTATACAAAATTTTCAATATAGAAATGTATCGCAATGCCATATGAGAAATTTAGTAACAGAATTTCTTAGTAAGAAAATTAAGGTATGGAAATTTTTAGTAAGAAACATTAGTTATGTTCTTAACCAAATGAAATATTCGGGTTATAAGACATTGAATTTTTAGTAAATGTAGGTCTTTTGAATTAGCATAATAATGTTTAGTTGATAGCTCGTAGGGTTTATATTTTGTTTCTGCAGTAATCAAGGAGCCCCTGCATCATCCCCGTCGCCGTCCCCGTCACCAACCCCCTTCGACCTTGAGGTGGGAGCAGCCAAATCCCCATGTCGTTGATGTCGATGATGATGATGTAGCCAAATAGGATACGTGCTTGCCCAAGTGGCCTATGTTTGCAGGGAACACCTCATAGTGGCCTATGTTTTGCCGGAGTGTTGATTAATTTCCATTCCGGCAAATTTCAGGCGCTCGATATGTCCTTTTTAGCAAAGGTTATGCTGGTTTTTTCCGTGAATTTTAGCATCTCTTGTGCTAGAATGAAGGAAATATCGAGTGCCTTGGATTTACCGGAAAGAGCATTAAACGACATTTTGGGTTGACTTTAAGTTTGTTGGGACTCCATACATGACAGTGAAAAAATAGTGAGGGAGTGTCCACCATATATGAGAGAAGAAGAATGCCGACTGCTGTCGTGAGCATCACTCTTCCTCTTCTTTCTCGTGATAGACCTTTTGGTAACGCATGGGAAGGAAGAGAAGAGCGACCATCACCGAAGGCCGGAAATGTGAGAGATGAAGAATCCCGACTGTTGTCGTGGGGGTCGCTTCTCCTTCGTTCCCGTGTGCTAGACAATTTCGTCTAATGCACTCGGGGACGAAGGGAGGAGCGACCATCACCGACGGTCGAATATATCAGAGAGGGAGTGCCCGTCATATACACCACATGAGATGAGAGTTTTCAAGGAAGACTCGATAGACCAAAAGTCAACCCGTGATGAATAGTCAGAAGTTTAATCTTTCAATATTGAACACAGGAGATGTCTGATGACGATAGGATCCCGGAGTGCGATTACTGCTACGATGACCGGGGTTTGTGCGACAGGTATCCTCACTTGCAAAATGATAGGTTTTTCACCGTCAAGCTGGACGAGCCCTTTGATGTTTGTACGGTACACAACGACAAGCATTTCATCGTAATTAATATCATCACTTGTGTTTCGTTTGATCAACGTGTAATTTCTGGATTTTTTTCAATTCGATTAGTACATCTCGTGCCATGCATGATTAGTTTCAAGTGGATGGATCCAAAGTGACCAAGTCACTCTAATCCATGACTTGGTCACTTTGGACCCATCCACTTGAAACTAATCCATGGTTCTTTCACCCAGTGATGTAATAACTCATTATGACGTAAAAACAATCTATAAATTGCTACTGTATGAAAACTTGTATAATGGTGTATGAATACGACATAAAACAAAAAAGAAATAGAATACATAATAATAGTAGTAGTGCGGGTAGAGAGGCGCGCTACTAGTAACTACCAGTAGCGTGTTCTTCAAAAAGCGCTACTGCTAAGTAGGTCTATCTGTAGCGCAGGTAAACCGACGCTACCGCTACCCTTTATTGGGGAACGCAGTAATTTAAAAAAATTCCTACACACACGCAAGATCATGGTGATGCATAGCAATGAGAGGGGAGAGTGTTTTCCACGTACCACTGGTAGAAAAAGGGCCTATAGTCCCAGTTTGTAAGGGCCTTTAGTCCCGGTTCCGGAACCGGGACTAAAGTGTCGGTACTAATACCTCC
>NW_024119311.1:0-13120 GCF_003073215.2 Triticum urartu
CTCTCTCTCTCTCTCTCTCTCGTATAGCCTTTAAAGGCTCATAAAGTGATGCGCTATCCGCGCTCATTAAACCTGGGGGCTTCTTTAAACAGAAGCTTATTTATACGGGCTTCATGCCCAACACATGTGTCACACTTCCGCATGTACCTTTTATTCACCATTATATGCATCGATATGAATTAAGTTTTGGCTAGGTTGCCTGGCTCCTGTGCTTACCCCTACGTTCCCGATTGTTCGGCTAGGTGGTAAAGGGAGCACCTCTACGATTGTTATTATCGGGTCAGCCGGATGTGTACCTCAGACTGGGTGAAGCCGAAAGCTAGCGTTCTTAAGAGAATATTTGGTCGGTGAACTAAAGATGATCATTTTTTCACTTATTTATCTATACGCCCCCAGAAGTTTTTCCTGCGTCTCTTTTCGCAGAATGGACATGCACTTTAGGGCATGCCTCCCTGGGAAAGGAACCCCTAACGGAACTATTCTCCCTGGAAGATGTTTCTTACTAATCATGTAATATAACATAACTAGTTGGGCACTTGTCTGTTCAAGCACTAATGACCCCTACGCCTGGTCTCCATGCATACCCCGGTTCTTATATAACCGCGAGGGTATTCGGACACACTCCGGACCGTCAGGTCCCGAGGTTGAAGCGAAAAGGTCGGCCATGACAAACGATCTACAATCCGGCTAGAAGGCATTACACATGTCAATTAAAATTACATAGTCAATCTAACTGATTGTATTCCTTTTCAATACCATCTAACAGGCTGTCTGGCTTATAGTCCTGTTGGGAATACTTTGCGGCCAATTCTACTTGGCCGTATACTAAGCTCACAGGGATCTCCTTCCCATCGGGCCCCACGGGTCCGACCTCGGCCATGTGGTTTGGGTCAGCCTTCGTGTACCGCGTCTTCACCATGGCCCAGGCCTCCCTGGCGCCTTGACGGCAGGCCGACATCTTCCACAATCGGAAGCGCCGCTGCGCTCCCTTCAGCTTCTCTACAAGCTCTCCAAGGCCTTCGGGCATGGAGACGGATGGCCACAAGGCCTGGGCGACACCTTGCATCACCTGCCGAACTCGCTCATGCAGTTGTGAGAGCTCGGGAAGAAGGTCATCCGTAGAACCGGGCATTTCCTCTGTAGGACGACCTGTTAGCATACCTACAGACATTACTCTGTTAGTCGACTTCCTCGCCAAACTCTTTTTTCAAAGTTCGTTTAAGCACTTACTAAATATGCCGTGTCGAAGCCGCTGATTCTCCTTAACGGAGTCCAACAGCTGGGCACGAACATCCTTCGGTTCAACGCCCAGCTTGGTGTTGGCATCTTGGAGATCGTTCTTCTCCCGCCTCACCTTTGTAAGCACACTCTCACTAGCCTGCAGTTGGCGTAGGAGTTGTTGCTTTTCCGGATTTAATCCGGCACCATCTGCAATTTCATTTGTCAGATTCGCACCCACGCCGCACTTCGCAAAATACTTACCTTTCGAAGCGTATATTACCAGAGGGGGTCTCCTTGGGCTCCCCTGCCGCGGATAGTGCGGCCTCAAGTTGGGCTTTGCACTCTTCCAGCTCCTGGGACAGTAGGGTATTCTTTTCTGTAAGAACCTGCATAACAAATGATCCTTAAATCAGTTATTCTAACTGTTTCAAGTCTCGAGGGCTACTGGTATATATATAATTACCAAAATTTTCTTACCCGTATGTCTTTTACATACTGCTCCGTGGCTCTGGCTAGACCATTTTGAGCGGCACGGAGGTACGCATCTCCCGAATTGAAGGCATCCAATGCCTCTTGGGAGAAACAAGCGTCGCGAAGAACTGTCCGGCGACGCCTGTGGTTCATGGCACTCTCCACCTTGGAATTGGTGGCAGACAGCCTGTCCGCATCCTCTGTCGGAGGAGCGTCCGGTGCGCGCCTTGTGTTCACCTCCGCTTCCAGACCAGGCTTTGGAGCCTGGCTGGTGGAGGCGCGATTGGCAACCTCTCCGGATATAGTCCGGCGAGGTCTCTTCGTCCTGAAGAAAGCACGAGCGTTAATATGCCTCAAAGGAATAACACCTGGGAATAAGATGGCACGCTATACCTTTGCGCCGGCGTTTCAGTCTGGACTGCACTTCTTTTCAGCCCACGGGGCCTTGCCGCCCCTCGTTGGCTAGTCGCCGCAGGCTCGGCCTCCCGTCTCAAGGACCTCCCCTGCAAAACACGGTTGTCATACGGCAATCGAAAACACGCGAGGATAGCTCCCTTTTCAAAGTGCTGGGACTTCGGTCTCAGTTACCTGTGAGGCTTCGAGTAGCCCTGGGTAATCGGCCGTAATGGCCACCAAGGCGTTGTCCTTGCTCAATTGATGAAACACCCCATCAATCAGCTCCACAGATAAGTTAGGATCCTCTTGAGAGGCCGGGTCGAGGGACCGTCCCGGATCCTTGGGTTGTGGAGGGGGGCTGTTTATTTCTTTAACAGCCTGGCGCAGTTCCTGCGCTGAAGTCGTTAGACTAAATATTTAACGATGGGAATATAAAACAGATGGGCAAGTAAAAGTGTCCACTTACCCAACTTGGGGGATTATACATAGAAAATCCACCCTGTGGGTTGACGCGGAGAAATTCCTCCTCTTCTCCCTTGTACAAAGTGGACAAGGTCTTTATTAGAGCGGCAGCCGAATCCGGCCCCTTACGGCTGTGGCGGGTGGCATCGTCCTTCCCGTTGAAGTCCCACATGGGGTGGCCTCTATACTGGAGCGGCCGCACCCCTCGCATGATGCATGCGGCCATGACCCCGATCATGGTCAGTCCGGAATGGGCTAACAATCTTATCCGGCCCATCAGGTAAAGAACGTCCTTGTCGCTTTCCCTCTGAGGGCTCCGTGGACGCCAGCTTAGGCGCTTCTTCAGGGGAGCACTGTCGAACTCAGGGAGGCCGATTCGGACAGGATCCGGCAGCAAGACGTCCTCTATATAAAACCATTCTGAAGGCCAGTGCTCGGACGCCTTCTTTGGGGTTCCGGATAGATATCCGGTCCCGGCGATGCGCCACACTTCGGCCCCGCCCACTTGATATATTGACCCCTTCTGAGAACGGGGCACAAGGCATAATAGCCTTTAACACAGCGCGAAATGAGCCTCGCAGCCCAAAAACAGCTCGCAAAGGGCTACGAAGCCCGCAATATGCAATATGGAGGCATGCGTGAGGTTGTGCTGCTGGAGGCCATAAAACTCCAGGAGCCCCCGGAGAAACGGATGAATTGGAAATCCGAGCCCTCTTATTAAGTAAGGGACAAGGCATACCCGCTCTCCTTTGGAGGGATTGGGGAAGCTCTCCGCTTGCTCTCCGCCATTATAGGTGGCAAGTCCGGCTCGAACCGGGACCATATAGGCCGGGGGGAGAAATCCCTTGGTCTGGAGCGTCACTAGCTCGCTGTGCGGGATGGAGCACCTCTTCCAATCTCCAGGCTGAGGGCTTGAAGGGCGAGAGGGGGTGCTGCGGCGGCCGGCCATGATAGAATGGACCTCTGTCGGATACGCTCTGATGAAAACTCGCGGAGGGGAGAAGGTGTGGTTTGGATCTAAATCCTCGTCCCCTTAAATAGGCGGCTCATTCACGCGGCTAGGGGTGTAAATGTAAAAAAACACCCTAACTTTTCGTATTCGTTTGACACATGGAAAACGGCCATTATTGGGCGTAGAAGCCAAGGAGCACTACATTTACAAGAAACCAGACACTATTCAACAGGTACACGGAATTTGGAGAACCCGCCTTGCAATGCGGAAGACAATTTGCGCGCCGGACTCGTCGTCATTGAAGCCTGGTTCGGGGGCTACTGAGGGAGTCCTAGATTAGGGGGTGTCCGGATAGCCGGACTATACCTTCAGCCGGACTCCTGGACTATGAAGATACAAGATTGAAGACTTCGTCTCGTGTCCGGAAGGGACTTTCCTTGGCGTGGAAGGAAAGCTTGGCGATACGGATATGTAGATCTCCTACCATTGTAACCGACTCTGTGTAACCCTAGCCCTCTCCGGTGTCTATGTAAACTGGAGGGTTTTAGTCCGTAGGAACAGACAATCATACCATAGGCTAGCTTCTAGGGTTTAGCCTCTTTGATCTCGTGGTAGATCCACTCTTGTACTACCCATACCATCAATATCAATCAAGCAGGACGTAGGGTTTTACCTCCATCAAGAGGGCCTGAACCTGGGTAAAACATTGTGTCCCCTACCTCCTGTTACCATCCGACCTAGACGCACAGTTCGGGACCCCCTACCCGAGATCCGCCGGTTTTGACACCGATAGTCCTACTAATAAATAGCATCGATTACATCTAAGTTGAACGACTGTCCAAACCAAAGAGACATACAATTCATTAAAGTTTAATTGCAACATGAGCCAATCAATGTTTCAGAACTACACATAGCATCACTACTTTCGACTCGACTCATGGGACCGGAGCATGGATGAAGCCGCCGTCTGTCCTGATGGTCATGAAATCGTGGGCGTTGTCAGCCTGCATTTGTAGCGTTCCGTCTATCTCACTGTTGGATGGTTGATATCTGAGGTAGAACTGCCCCGAGGTATGAAGGGCATCTTGATGGATGATGTCCACAAACTCTGACTGGATGTGAAAGAATTCTTGTCTGATGTCCGCGTCCTGGATTACCGACAAGCTCGCGGCCCAATCTTTGAGATTATCTGGTAGCAGAAGGTAATGATGGTCCCGTACGATCCCCCGCATGTGATGGAGGGCGTAGTAGGCATCCTTCTGACCGCCAGGCGGCTGCTTGACGCAGCAGAACTTAGTATTGTGGGAGAACACGTGCCTGCCGTACCTACGAACTGGCCTGGTGAAGGTTCCTCCAGATTTGGCGTAGCCGGGGAGAACATCCTCAAGAACTTTATTGATATTTGTGTAGTCCATCTTGGAGTCACGGTTCGGGTCGAAATACGTGGCCATGGAATATTTCGGGCTTAAGAGGATGAGTGTGCAATGTGTGTCACTGCACAGAACACGGAATGTTAGAAAAAAAAGAACGATCGAAATCTAAGAAATCATAAGTTATGGGGCGGTTAAGGGATGACTTACTCGGGAAAGTAAGCCACGAGGAAGTTATCCTTATCTGGGTTTGCCAGAATGACGCCTTCGAGGTGTGAACTCGCGACTTGGCGGTCCCCAGCGCTGCCCAATAGCTTGGCACGCATGTAGAAGGGGTCGACTATCACGATGTCCGGGGTCTTGTCTCTAGTGATCCGCATCTCCATACTCAGCGAAAACAGCCGAACGAAGGTGTAGTGCAGCGGATGAAGGTTAAACATAGCAAAGATGTCATCAAACTGCAGGACGATCGTACCCCGATGGTGCCATCCACAAAGCCCTTGCCCTCTGGCACCTTGGCCACGAAAACCGGGTATGCCACATCATTCTCTCTGAGACGCCGCTTCTCCAAAGAAAGAACACTGTCGTGCAGACTCCGCATAGCACTGGTTGCAGCATTGATCATATTTGTCGGTAGCATCGCCCTACCCGCCACATGCACCCTCCTCGAGATATCCTTAGGTGAACATGGCCCGTCCTGAGCACGGATCGTACTCGGTGCCGGCTGGCTCGCACCGGCGCCCTTTTTAGTCTTTTGTTTCTGGCCCTTCTTCTTGATCTGCTGTAATGGGACCGAGTTCAGCTCACAGACCGCCTTCTTGAGCATGTTGGGGTTGATAATATTTTGCACCTCAGCTATCTGAGGCTCGGTGAAGGCGGCAGCTGGAGGCGTCTCCTGAGAACTGAACGCCAGACGACGCCTGTTACAACTAGATTTCTCCACCGTACCAGCTAGATCGCGGTCTTCTTGGTTGGGTTCTTGAGAAGGAGGCCCGCAGAACTCATCACCGTACCCATGTTCGGCAAAGTACATATCGACGTTGGTAAATGTACCATCGTCGTTGTCGTCGTCGTCCAGATAATGTGACATATGCATGTCCGGATCCTGTGCCATAGGGATGTCTGGCAGGTCCGGTAGTGTTGCGGCGTTCTTGCCATGGCTTGGCGCCGGCACGACTGGCGGTCTTGTCTGTGGGGTGGTGTCCCCCACCCCCAAACGAATCTGGCTCTTCGGCCAAAGCAGGGGCCAGCTTACGCAGGCGCTGAGGGTCATCTCATCTTCTTCGTCGGCCCCAGCGGGTCGAATCAGAGGTAACAGCTTGTCGCAGCCTGGCATTACCCGAACCACTTCAACCCTATACACTGTGGATGGCATCGGATTACCGTGGAACATAGGGTTGCCCGGTTGAACGATTCTGCCCTTGGCGACATCGACCAACTCGCCGCCCACGAAGTGCAGGAGAGTGCAAGGAACGTCGGCGCCGCCCTGCGAAAACATGTAGGGCGTTAGGGATGCCCAATCAAAGGCAAGGAGATGAAGTCATCGGCCGAGAGGCTTAGTTACCGTGATGCCGTCGAGCTCGGCAGGACAGTTTGGACGCCTTGGTGGAAGAGCGTGACGTGGCAAAAGCCCGTTCCGCATTCTATCAATAGCAGGCTCAAAAATACCAGAGCAGAGAAGTACGGGCCAAAAATTACAACGTTGGCGAAATAGTTCTACGCCTGCCGGACAAGAAAAAGGACAAACTCAAGCCCAAGTGGGAAGGTCCCTTCATAATTGACCAAGTCCTGACTGGTGGAGCGTACCGCCTGCTAGATGCATCGGATAACTGACTCGAGCCGAACCCATGGAACGCAGCCCGTCTCCGAAGATTCTACGCCTAGCGCCGGACTCTGTGTTCGTCTCCTTCCTCTGTCCATTTTTTTTATACTTTCTGTCTTACATTTCTCTCCTTCTCCTCTCTCTCTCTCTCTCTCTCTCTCTCTCTCGTATAGCCTTTAAAGGCTCATAAAGTGATGCGCTATCCGCGCTCATTAAACCTGGGGGCTTCTTTAAACAGAAGCTTATTTATACGGGCTTCATGCCCAACACATGTGTCACACTTCCGCATGTACCTTTTATTCACCATTATATGCATCGATATGAATTAAGTTTTGGCTAGGTTGCCTGGCTCCTGTGCTTACCCCTACGTTCCCGATTGTTCGGCTAGGTGGTAAAGGGAGCACCTCTACGATTGTTATTGTCGGGTCAGCCGGATGTGTACCTCAGACTGGGTGAAGCCGAAAGCTAGCGTTCTTAAGAGAATATTTGGTCGGTGAACTAAAGATGATCATTTTTTCACTTATTTATCTATACGCCCCCAGAAGTTTTTCCTGCGTCTCTTTTCGCAGAATGGACATGCACTTTAGGGCATGCCTCCCTGGGAAAGGAACCCCTAACGGAACTATTCTCCCTGGAAGATGTTTCTTACTAATCATGTAATATAACATAACTAGTTGGGCACTTGTCTGTTCAAGCACTAATGACCCCTACGCCTGGTCTCCATGCATACCCCGGTTCTTATATAACCGCGAGGGTATTCGGACACACTCCGGACCGTCAGGTCCCGAGGTTGAAGCGAAAAGGTCGGCCATGACAAACGATCTACAATCCGGCTAGAAGGCATTACACATGTCAATTAAAATTACATAGTCAATCTAACTGATTGTATTCCTTTTCAATACCATCTAACAGGCTGTCTGGCTTATAGTCCTGTTGGGAATACTTTGCGGCCAATTCTACTTGGCCGTATACTAAGCTCACAGGGATCTCCTTCCCATCGGGCCCCACGGGTCCGACCTCGGCCATGTGGTTTGGGTCAGCCTTCGTGTACCGCGTCTTCACCATGGCCCAGGCCTCCCTGGCGCCTTGACGGCAGGCCGACATCTTCCACAATCGGAAGCGCCGCTGCGCTCCCTTCAGCTTCTCTACAAGCTCTCCAAGGCCTTCGGGCATGGAGACGGATGGCCACAAGGCCTGGGCGACACCTTGCATCACCTGCCGAACTCGCTCATGCAGTTGTGAGAGCTCGGGAAGAAGGTCATCCGTAGAACCGGGCATTTCCTCTGTAGGACGACCTGTTAGCATACCTACAGACATTACTCTGTTAGTCGACTTCCTCGCCAAACTCTTTTTTCAAAGTTCGTTTAAGCACTTACTAAATATGCCGTGTCGAAGCCGCTGATTCTCCTTAACGGAGTCCAACAGCTGGGCACGAACATCCTTCGGTTCAACGCCCAGCTTGGTGTTGGCATCTTGGAGATCGTTCTTCTCCCGCCTCACCTTTGTAAGCACACTCTCACTAGCCTGCAGTTGGCGTAGGAGTTGTTGCTTTTCCGGATTTAATCCGGCACCATCTGCAATTTCATTTGTCAGATTCGCACCCACGCCGCACTTCGCAAAATACTTACCTTTCGAAGCGTATATTACCAGAGGGGGTCTCCTTGGGCTCCCCTGCCGCGGATAGTGCGGCCTCAAGTTGGGCTTTGCACTCTTCCAGCTCCTGGGACAGTAGGGTATTCTTTTCTGTAAGAACCTGCATAACAAATGATCCTTAAATCAGTTATTCTAACTGTTTCAAGTCTCGAGGGCTACTGGTATATATATAATTACCAAAATTTTCTTACCCGTATGTCTTTTACATACTGCTCCGTGGCTCTGGCTAGACCATTTTGAGCGGCACGGAGGTACGCATCTCCCGAATTGAAGGCATCCAATGCCTCTTGGGAGAAACAAGCGTCGCGAAGAACTGTCCGGCGACGCCTGTGGTTCATGGCACTCTCCACCTTGGAATTGGTGGCAGACAGCCTGTCCGCATCCTCTGTCGGAGGAGCGTCCGGTGCGCGCCTTGTGTTCACCTCCGCTTCCAGACCAGGCTTTGGAGCCTGGCTGGTGGAGGCGCGATTGGCAACCTCTCCGGATATAGTCCGGCGAGGTCTCTTCGTCCTGAAGAAAGCACGAGCGTTAATATGCCTCAAAGGAATAACACCTGGGAATAAGATGGCACGCTATACCTTTGCGCCGGCGTTTCAGTCTGGACTGCACTTCTTTTCAGCCCACGGGGCCTTGCCGCCCCTCGTTGGCTAGTCGCCGCAGGCTCGGCCTCCCGTCTCAAGGACCTCCCCTGCAAAACACGGTTGTCATACGGCAATCGAAAACACGCGAGGATAGCTCCCTTTTCAAAGTGCTGGGACTTCGGTCTCAGTTACCTGTGAGGCTTCGAGTAGCCCTGGGTAATCGGCCGTAATGGCCACCAAGGCGTTGTCCTTGCTCAATTGATGAAACACCCCATCAATCAGCTCCACAGATAAGTTAGGATCCTCTTGAGAGGCCGGGTCGAGGGACCGTCCCGGATCCTTGGGTTGTGGAGGGGGGCTGTTTATTTCTTTAACAGCCTGGCGCAGTTCCTGCGCTGAAGTCGTTAGACTAAATATTTAACGATGGGAATATAAAACAGATGGGCAAGTAAAAGTGTCCACTTACCCAACTTGGGGGATTATACATAGAAAATCCACCCTGTGGGTTGACGCGGAGAAATTCCTCCTCTTCTCCCTTGTACAAAGTGGACAAGGTCTTTATTAGAGCGGCAGCCGAATCCGGCCCCTTACGGCTGTGGCGGGTGGCATCGTCCTTCCCGTTGAAGTCCCACATGGGGTGGCCTCTATACTGGAGCGGCCGCACCCCTCGCATGATGCATGCGGCCATGACCCCGATCATGGTCAGTCCGGAATGGGCTAACAATCTTATCCGGCCCATCAGGTAAAGAACGTCCTTGTCGCTTTCCCTCTGAGGGCTCCGTGGACGCCAGCTTAGGCGCTTCTTCAGGGGAGCACTGTCGAACTCAGGGAGGCCGATTCGGACAGGATCCGGCAGCAAGACGTCCTCTATATAAAACCATTCTGAAGGCCAGTGCTCGGACGCCTTCTTTGGGGTTCCGGATAGATATCCGGTCCCGGCGATGCGCCACACTTCGGCCCCGCCCACTTGATATATTGACCCCTTCTGAGAACGGGGCACAAGGCATAATAGCCTTTAACACAGCGCGAAATGAGCCTCGCAGCCCAAAAACAGCTCGCAAAGGGCTACGAAGCCCGCAATATGCAATATGGAGGCATGCGTGAGGTTGTGCTGCTGGAGGCCATAAAACTCCAGGAGCCCCCGGAGAAACGGATGAATTGGAAATCCGAGCCCTCTTATTAAGTAAGGGACAAGGCATACCCGCTCTCCTTTGGAGGGATTGGGGAAGCTCTCCGCTTGCTCTCCGCCATTATAGGTGGCAAGTCCGGCTCGAACCGGGACCATATAGGCCGGGGGGAGAAATCCCTTGGTCTGGAGCGTCACTAGCTCGCTGTGCGGGATGGAGCACCTCTTCCAATCTCCAGGCTGAGGGCTTGAAGGGCGAGAGGGGGTGCTGCGGCGGCCGGCCATGATAGAATGGACCTCTGTCGGATACGCTCTGATGAAAACTCGCGGAGGGGAGAAGGTGTGGTTTGGATCTAAATCCTCGTCCCCTTAAATAGGCGGCTCATTCACGCGGCTAGGGGTGTAAATGTAAAAAAACACCCTAACTTTTCGTATTCGTTTGACACATGGAAAACGGCCATTATTGGGCGTAGAAGCCAAGGAGCACTACATTTACAAGAAACCAGACACTATTCAACAGGTACACGGAATTTGGAGAACCCGCCTTGCAATGCGGAAGACAATTTGCGCGCCGGACTCGTCGTCATTGAAGCCTGGTTCGGGGGCTACTGAGGGAGTCCTAGATTAGGGGGTGTCCGGATAGCCGGACTATACCTTCAGCCGGACTCCTGGACTATGAAGATACAAGATTGAAGACTTCGTCTCGTGTCCGGAAGGGACTTTCCTTGGCGTGGAAGGAAAGCTTGGCGATACGGATATGTAGATCTCCTACCATTGTAACCGACTCTGTGTAACCCTAGCCCTCTCCGGTGTCTATGTAAACTGGAGGGTTTTAGTCCGTAGGAACAGACAATCATACCATAGGCTAGCTTCTAGGGTTTAGCCTCTTTGATCTCGTGGTAGATCCACTCTTGTACTACCCATACCATCAATATCAATCAAGCAGGACGTAGGGTTTTACCTCCATCAAGAGGGCCTGAACCTGGGTAAAACATTGTGTCCCCTACCTCCTGTTACCATCCGACCTAGACGCACAGTTCGGGACCCCCTACCCGAGATCCGCCGGTTTTGACACCGATAGTCCTACTAATAAATAGCATCGATTACATCTAAGTTGAACGACTGTCCAAACCAAAGAGACATACAATTCATTAAAGTTTAATTGCAACATGAGCCAATCAATGTTTCAGAACTACACATAGCATCACTACTTTCGACTCGACTCATGGGACCGGAGCATGGATGAAGCCGCCGTCTGTCCTGATGGTCATGAAATCGTGGGCGTTGTCAGCCTGCATTTGTAGCGTTCCGTCTATCTCACTGTTGGATGGTTGATATCTGAGGTAGAACTGCCCCGAGGTATGAAGGGCATCTTGATGGATGATGTCCACAAACTCTGACTGGATGTGAAAGAATTCTTGTCTGATGTCCGCGTCCTGGATTACCGACAAGCTCGCGGCCCAATCTTTGAGATTATCTGGTAGCAGAAGGTAATGATGGTCCCGTACGATCCCCCGCATGTGATGGAGGGCGTAGTAGGCATCCTTCTGACCGCCAGGCGGCTGCTTGACGCAGCAGAACTTAGTATTGTGGGAGAACACGTGCCTGCCGTACCTACGAACTGGCCTGGTGAAGGTTCCTCCAGATTTGGCGTAGCCGGGGAGAACATCCTCAAGAACTTTATTGATATTTGTGTAGTCCATCTTGGAGTCACGGTTCGGGTCGAAATACGTGGCCATGGAATATTTCGGGCTTAAGAGGATGAGTGTGCAATGTGTGTCACTGCACAGAACACGGAATGTTAGAAAAAAAAGAACGATCGAAATCTAAGAAATCATATGTTACGGGGCGGTTAAGGGATGACTTACTCGGGAAAGTAAGCCACGAGGAAGTTATCCTTATCTGGGTTTGCCAGAATGACGCCTTCGAGGTGTGAACTCGCGACTTGGCGGTCCCCAGCGCTGCCCAATAGCTTGGCACGCATGTAGAAGGGGTCGACTATCACGATGTCCGGGGTCTTGTCTCTAGTGATCCGCATCTCCATACTCAGCGAAAACAGCCGAACGAAGGTGTAGTGCAGCGGATGAAGGTTAAACATAGCAAAGATGTCATCAAACTGCAGGACGATCGTACCCCGATGGTGCCATCCACAAAGCCCTTGCCCTCTGGCACCTTGGCCACGAAAACCGGGTATGCCACATCATTCTCTCTGAGACGCCGCTTCTCCAAAGAAAGAACACTGTCGTGCAGACTCCGCATAGCACTGGTTGCAGCATTGATCATATTTGTCGGTAGCATCGCCCTACCCGCCACATGCACCCTCCTCGAGATATCCTTAGGTGAACATGGCCCGTCCTGAGCACGGATCGTACTCGGTGCCGGCTGGCTCGCACCGGCGCCCTTTTTAGTCTTTTGTTTCTGGCCCTTCTTCTTGATCTGCTGTAATGGGACCGAGTTCAGCTCACAGACCGCCTTCTTGAGCATGTTGGGGTTGATAATATTTTGCACCTCAGCTATCTGAGGCTCGGTGAAGGCGGCAGCTGGAGGCGTCTCCTGAGAACTGAACGCCAGACGACGCCTGTTACAACTAGATTTCTCCACCGTACCAGCTAGATCGCGGTCTTCTTGGTTGGGTTCTTGAGAAGGAGGCCCGCAGAACTCATCACCGTACCCATGTTCGGCAAAGTACATATCGACGTTGGTAAATGTACCATCGTCGTTGTCGTCGTCGTCCAGATAATGTGACATATGCATGTCCGGATCCTGTGCCATAGGGATGTCTGGCAGGTCCGGTAGTGTTGCGGCGTTCTTGCCATGGCTTGGCGCCGGCACGACTGGCGGTCTTGTCTGTGGGGTGGTGTCCCCCACCCCCAAACGAATCTGGCTCTTCGGCCAAAGCAGGGGCCAGCTTACGCAGGCGCTGAGGGTCATCTCATCTTCTTCGTCGGCCCCAGCGGGTCGAATCAGAGGTAACAGCTTGTCGCAGCCTGGCATTACCCGAACCACTTCAACCCTATACACTGTGGATGGCATCGGATTACCGTGGAACATAGGGTTGCCCGGTTG
>NW_024119312.1:0-11825 GCF_003073215.2 Triticum urartu
TAACCTATGTTAATTTGAGGACGTCTTTCCATGGTGCCTTGTTGTGAATGCTGTCAACCCATTGAATAGTCAGCTGCTTCCTGATGTTTGGGATATCATCAGGTGTAAAACTTGGAACATTCCTTGCCTCCCATCCATTGGCAAATGTAAGAGCATAAACCCCGCAGTCAACACTATACAAACAAAAAATGTTTCATAGAAACACAAGCCGTAAGTTAAACATTTTTATTGACTTATTGGCATGTTCATACTTGTGGGAAAAAAGATCTAGGGGCTTATGGACACTTACTCATTATTTTGCTTTGGAACATCAATGTTGACAAGCCCAAAGTTGTCCAGGACAACATGTGACTTGGGGTAGTGCAGTTCCCATAGACTGCGGAAGCATGCAACTATGGCCCTTGCACACCTATCAAGTGATGGGGATTCAAGAGTCCTCCATGAATCAAGTACCTCGAACCTTCGGTCTCTTATATTGACATTGAAAACCCAATAATGGTTCCCTGTGACTAGCTTTGAAGGCTCGATGTTCTCTAAAACAGGAAACATGATCTGCGTAAATGATGACCAGACAAAAAAGGATGTTAGATAGTTGAAGAAAAATGTGTTGGTTCTCGTTACTAGAGTTACGATTCTGCTTTGTATGTGTGCAACTGCTATCATGCATGGAGGCAACTTAAAAAAGATGTTATGCAAGCAACTTGGGGGGGAGTGAAAAAGTAATTATGATGAGGGGATGTGTTATGCAAGCAACTTAAAAAAGGGTGTTGTGCAGGCAACTTACTCATGTTATGCAAGCAACTTTGGGGGATAAAAAAACAATTATGGAACATGTTCACTCAAAAAAAAATCAGCTTCCATATGCATATCTGTAACATGATGTATGAGACTTGGTGAAACATAGTAACATGCTTGCTCAAAAACAGTAGGAGACTTGCTCAAAACATATGAATAGTCTTGCGCAAAACACAGTAGCAGAGTTGCTCAAAGACAGTAAGAGACTTCCTCAAAAACAGTAAGAGACTTGCTCAAAAAAGTAATTATGATGAGGGGATGTGCTATGCAAGCAACTTAATTTTGTTGTGCAGGCAACTTAATGATGTTGTGCAAGCAACTTTGGGGGATAAAAAAACAATAATGTAACATGTTCACTCAAAATCAGCTTCCATATGCTATCATTGTGCACGGAGAAAAAAAGGCTAATGATTTCTGATGGACACAATTGTTTCTGAAAAAAAGTTGTAAGATGTCGAACAAACTATGACATTCCTATAAGGCAACTACTATAAAATAATAATTGTGTAAGAAGTGCAATTAATGTGCGCACACCCAATAGAGATGTAGTGAGAGAAACTTACCATGTCTTTGCGGTCCAAACGGTTGGATTTGTTGAATTTCGATGCAATCTCTTTACTATCAAAGCAGTCCATCTGTTGCATCCTTATCTGAAAAAAGATTTCAACAGAAGTGTATGAAAAAATGAATGATCCAAGTAACGAATGGCATGTGTGCAATGAAAAGAAAATGTACATTGGCAAGGTGATGGTACATTTTTCCTTTTCTTACCGAGAACTTAAGGGGCATAAGCACCTTCTTCGAGTCTGGTGGCAAGTTCATTATAATCGACAAAATGCCAATTTGAACAACGTGAGACAATAGGAATCCTTCTTTTTTCATTGAATTTGCAAGCTCCCTGACAGTAACATGGTAACCGTGGTAGTTGATGACAATGGGGCTGCAAAATAAAACAAAGAACATAAAAAAGGAATTAAAAAGATAAGATTGACAATGCATTATGTTCTTTGTGATCAAGACCTCCCCACCAAAATCCAAAAACACACCACCCCACCCCCACCCTTCCCCACCCCTACCTCCTCCTACTGGTAGCATATTTTATATATTTTTGATTTAGTTGCCTGTACTACAAATTAAAATTGCCATTGTACAGTTGGGTGACTTGCCTAATGACTACATAGCAGGAAAAATAAAAACTGTTTGAAACATAAACAAAGTTTCATCATACCTTGTATATTTGTCTGGTGATTCCTCTTCATTTAATCTGCCATGTAAAATAACAGATGAATATAACCTATTGCCTTCAGCTTTGCAGTGAAATACTTTCTTCTCGTCGAAGTCCATGAATGGAGATCGCTTGCATGGTCCAGGCTTGATGATCCTTCTCTCATGTTTATGTAAGACTGGCTCTCCTAAGCTACTGCTACTATAGTGCTTGCTGTTTGATCCCTCTTCTTCTAGCTTGTGCATTTTTTCTGGTGTGTTGTACATAAAATGATCAGCTCCTGCTTCTGCACGGCCTGCAACTAACTCCCTTGCCTTTGGTTCAGCTTGTGCGCAAACTTCATTGATGGCTCCAAGGTCCCAATCAAAGTCACCATCATCAACTTCTATGATATTCTGCCATGCTCCTGAAGTTTCTTATGCATTGCGGGGTTCAGCTTGTGCATTGCAATTCTCCCCTTCTCCTACTTTCCTTGGTGGATTATCTATGCCAAGATCAAATGAAGGGGCTGGACAGTATTCTTCAGAAATTTTTTCTCTTCGTGACCCTTCAAACTTTGATGCATCCTGCACTGGTAGCTCCCTATCACTATGCTTGCTTTGTAAACTCGGCTTTGCTGGATCAGTGCACATTGCAAAAAACTCATTTATGTCTAACACATTAACTTCCAATGCAGCTACATAATTCCCGTAGAATTGAAATGGCAGACGGTTCTCCTTCATTTCATCAAATAACTTGAAGGGCTCGGCATGAGTGCTAGTGACTTGAGCAACTTTTGTAGCATATATAGGCAATTTACCCTTAGCTATTAGCAGTTTTGTCTCTGGACTTGCTTCCCCCCTCTTTCTTATTCTAACACCATTTTGAACTGCATTGCTATTAAACTGCGTGATTGATGGGCGATTGATTACATCTTCATTCTTGTTTACTCCAACATACTGTGACGATACCTTCACAGGCTGAGTCAATCGAAAACATGATTTCTGTCGCCCATTCAAATCACCTAGTGGTTGCCTCGAAACCTCCTGGTTTGTTGTGCTTCTGGGTGGTTGGGCAGCTTCTTTCGTATTTACTGGCGGTTGTACTAAGACAGATGCCTTAGGAACTGTTTGAGTTTCCTCAGATCCACTTGAACTTCCTTCATTTTTGTCTTTTTTATCCAAAAAACACTTAAAATTTTCAGACCCATCACCTTCCTTTGCGGCCCTAACAACATTTTCCTCCTGAACTTGACCAATATTCATTGAAGCTGACTGCCTCTCCATGATTGCATGTCCTGCTTGCTCCTCAGTTGCTTGGCCCTGCTTGATGTTAATTGCCTTCTTATCAAGTGTTGCCTGACATCTTGAATCAACCGCGAAAGACTGCTGCAACACTGCACATGCTGACGCAACTATTGTTGCCTTGGTTGGTTCACAACTTGCATGGTTTTTGTTGGTACTTGCCTTTTCTTGCTCAGGGGCTTGCTCCTCAACTATTTGACTCTGTTTGCTGTTACTTGCCTTGGGGACTACATGACTTGCCACATTTTTGTCTTGGGTTGCATGATTTTGAACAATGGTTGCCTGACATCTTGGATCAACACCAACAGACTGCTGCAACACTACCCTTGCTGACACAATTGCTCCTCCTATGATTGGTTCACATGTTGGCTGCTGCTTTGGGGCAAATGCCTCCTGTTGCACGGGAACTTGCCCGATCTTCACCATAGCTGACTTCCTTGGTATGGCTCCCATCCCTTGCTGTTTTTTCTTTGCACGCAATTCTTGCAACTCCTCTACTGTTGCTGTGACCACCGTTGGCTCCAAGATGAAACTTACATTCTTTTTCTTGTTTGCTGGCAGCGGTGGAAGCTGCATGCGCCTAGTTCTGACTTTCTTTGCACCAACCTGGACATGTAATCCAGTTATTTCCTCCATCATTTTCGAATGAATAGGCTCTGGACACACATCCTGAAAGTCTGATGTGTAAACCTCTTTCATTTCCAGACCACTGACCAGCTTTCGAAAAAGTTTATTTGCTTCCCAAGCAAGTGATGGCTCGTCATGAAATGTTTTCACTTCAAACTTGGGGATGCGTGGCGTTGGTGATTCTTTTTTAAACTCCATCATCACATCTCTCATAGACATGCCACAATGCTCATCTAGAACTTTGCCTTCCTTGTCCCTCTTCTTCTGAACAATGTACTGCAGTGGAGTCCCGTCATCATCTTCGCTGTCTGTACTATCTACTATTGCATCCTCGTTACCCCCGTTGCCACCACCGGAGTCACTGTTCTGACCTCCGTTCCTGTCCTCATCGTCCTTGCCATCACCCTTCCCATCATCCTTGCTATCTTTGTCATCCTCATCGTGTTCATCGTCCTCATCATCTTCATCATCTTCCTTCTCTTCATCGTCTTCCTTCTCTTCTTCCTCCTTATCTTCATCCTCCTCCTCACACTCCTTCTTTTCTTTTTCAATCTGATTTGCCTCCTCTATTTCTCCTTCTGTTCCATCAGTTCCCAGTTCTGACTCCTTGTCAGTAGTTGCTACTTCCGCACTATCTTCAATAATTTCATCCTCATTCACATTGAACCCACTATCTACCCGTACAGTTTCATCTTCATCACCATCGTTTGAGTCGCCATCACTATGACTGTCTCCATCACCCTCGTCGCCTCCATCATCAGTTCCCTCGTTTGAGCTTCCATCTTCATCACTGTCTTCATCATCTGATGGGTATGATTCTTCGACACTTAGCAGGGAATCGGCTTCAGGGGAAGATTGTCTCCATCTTTTCCTGGATTGTTGCTTACTTGTTCCCATCCCAAATGGTTCAGTAGTCCTTGCCCTAGCTTCATCTTCGTCAATCCTTCTGATGCCTTGAACAAACTTTCCCACTAGGTGCGACATTTCAGAGCACATTTCATGTACCAATGCAGTCAACTTCAGTTGTTTCTGCAAACAAATGAAAAAAGAAAAACACAAAAAAGAAAGGACATATCAGAAAATATATAAAATGCACTTGCCCCAATTTATGTCTTAGATATAGACATAACAGGCAACTAAGTAGACACATTAAAACAACTGTGTCCAACAGAAAAATAGTGAATTAGGCAAGTCTTGTGTAAAATGCCTATAGATGAAAAAGTAGTGATCAAAGTGATTTGACTTACTGTTTTATCATATGACTCAGGGAGTCTTGCTGCAACAAATTTCGTGACGTGATCCATGCTGCCAAAGATGCTTTCATCCACACAGCGTGAAAACTCTGTCTTCAACTGATTACATTAAAAAACAATGATGAGAAAACGCTCAAAAATGTATTCGCACCTAGGAAAAATACAAAAAAAATGGATGATAAAATATGATGTATGAGACTTGCTGAAACATAGTAACAGGCTTGCTCAAAGACAGTAAGAGACTTGCTCAAACATAGTAACATGTTTGCTAAAAAAACATTAACATTCTTGCTCAATACACAGTAACAGACTTGCTCAAAAACAGTAAGAGACTTGCTCAAGCACATTTAGAACTTTCTCAAACACAGTAAGAGAATTGCTACAAAAAATTGAGATAGGACACTTGTCTGTAAACCCAAACACCACAAGCCCAAACAGAAACTCCCCAAACCACATAACCACATTGCCTCCAAAAATAAATGCATCTGCTAGCCAACACACCATATTCTAGGCAAAAACATGTGTAGTACTACTATATGTGGTTAGGCATTAAATACCCATGTAAGATTATTTGTTGTCTATGATTGGGAATGAACTAGGAATACACTGCAAAAATTAGTTCCTAAAAAATTATATGTGTGACTTACAAAATGTTCACTATTTGAGTTGCCTACAAAAACACTTTGCAGTTCATGTTTTAAAAAAAATCAAAGTTGCTTCGATGGTGACAGAAAATTGCTAGTATCTTATATATAGTTGCCTGACCATAAAAATGCAAAAAGTGTACACATTAACACAAAAAAGAAAAAAAAGGTTTACCCGCAGCCTGCCGTATTCACCCGGGCCCTTCCTGTCCTTCTTCAAAACTTTGCCAATAAGATCTGAATTCCAAACTGATACTCTTGGAACTAAGCTAGGGATAGGTTCGTCAACATCCAATGAGTCCAGATACAAGAGCTGCATGCAAAAAAAAAAGAAAAAAGAAGAAATTCAGTTGTCGTTCATATAGTAAAAAATGTGAAAAAAAGATTACAAAATTCTAGCTTCTGGTTCAACTTACTACAAGGTGAAACACACAACAGCAAACAACATTTTTCTTGCCGCGGGACGATGCAAACGCAGCCTTCAGTTGGTCGACCACGAACTGACAAATGTTTGTGTCTTGAATACCATTGACATCCATCACAGCCGGGAAGCTCTTTGGTGAGATGCTAAGACTGGTTGATGGTGCAAGGAAGCAAGAAAAGCAGCGGCTAACCAAGCACGTAGGAAGTCATCATCATAGGCTCCATCCATTCCATGGATCATTTTACACCATGCAGTGAGAGTTGGCGCATTCTTGCCTTGGATATTGAAGATCCTGTAGAACTCCTTTGTGATTTCAGGCCGAATCTCGTAGCACACCTTCCTCCCCCTGTTAGGCAGCCCCCATATCCTATGTACACTAGCTGCATCTACTGGGATCTTCCCCCTTTCTGGTATAACAATCTGTGACTTCTCCGGATCATAGTGCTTCATTATCCGTTGACTGAGGTCTCCGGGCATGCTGCTCGCTGCAATGTCCAATAAACCTCCAAACTCTCTATCAATGATAACCCCCTTCTGGAGAGGTATGAGAAGTTTATTCAGCTTGAAAAGCCTGGCGGGCGATGCCCTGTTTCTCTTATCCTAGGAGAAACAAAACAACGGATTATACATGGACAGTTAGGCAACTTGACAGCTCAACTTGGGCAAGTGTTGATCAAAAGTTGAGCAACTGTGTGTTACCTGGCTAGATCCGGTCTTTTGACGTTTTGCTTTCGGTGATTGTCCCACACCAGTATCTTTTTCGGCATTTTCGTCGCCATCTGCAGAAACACTGGGATTGCTATTGATGTCCAGCGGACGTTTGCCACGGACAGCTATCTCCTTTCTTCCCCGACGGCGGTATGAAAGAAAGGGTGTGCTTCTCTGGCCCTGCAAAAAGAAGACGCAAAAAACAAGTTAAAAAAAGATATTAAAAAAGCAAAAATCTAAACTGAATTTTTTGAAAAAAAATTCGGACACACCTCTTGATGATCTTCAGTCGCAACCGATGGACCGGCATCAGGATTAACTGCATGCTGATCTCCTTCACTGCCCTTTTTGCTTGGTGCATCCATTAGTTCCTACTACGCTGATAGAATTTTTTTTTGCATAAAAATGACTTTTGAATATCGTCACACAAAATATTGGCAAAATCACATTAAAACCGGGCAAAAATTACCTTCAAAAATTGTGCGCATACAGAAAAAAAAACAAAAAAAGCAATTTAGATAGGGGGTGTGTTGTTGCTGTTAACATAACAGAATCGTTCGTTGGCAAAAAACCGAGACATGTGTTGTCGTTAAAATAACAAATACAAATGACTTTTTGGATATACTGTCAAAACTCAGACACAAAAAAATCCAGGCACAGCCCAGGCAAAAATGCCTTAAAATGCACACCAAACATATACATTGCTAAGGATGCAGCAACATATCTAGATGCCCTATATAATGCTGCACATATTTCAGGAGGATGCTGAAACTAAAAACATCGATGAAAAAGCAATTTCGACTTGAAAAACTGGCAACTACCATGTAGCCTACAGGCAAAAAAGGCCTGTAAAAATCCTGGCAACTCAACCTTAGTTGGGGGAACTATGCAACTGGGTATCAGTCTCATCAACCTCTCATATATCGGTCTCGCCGTCATCTATCTCGCACGCAGAATATGCTAGATCCACAGATCCCAAACCCTAACCACGTCACAAACTGAGAAAACAACGACCTAGAATGCCTTGCCGCATCACGCACTTAGGAGGAGGGAAATCAACAATGAGGGCAGCTAGCAAATCCTACCTCATATAGCAAAGCAAAAACGAGAGAAAAGCGGGGGCGTGCTTACCGCGTCACGACCTGGACAGACGAGTGGTGGTTGCTGAAGGTTGCGTCGCCGCTACAGCGAACCCACCGCCGCGTGTCACTCACCTTCTCTTCCCTCCACGACGCCGATGGAAGCGCCTCCGTCTGCTACCCCTGCAGCCGCAGATGAGCCGTGGATTCTGCACCCCCTTCCACCCCCTCCCTCCCGACGCCTCTGTCGCCTCCCGTACCTCAAAAACTGCCGCTCCGCAAAAATCGAATGGAGAATCGCACCAAAATCACCGACGAGGAGTGGATTTATTGCGAGAAATCGGCGAGAGAGGAGGAGAGAAACGACAGCGAGAGATGGGGAATTCCGGCGTGTGGAGCGGAGAGTGTGAGAAGTTTTCGAAATGCGAGCCGTTCGGTGGGATAGGGGAGGGGTGCGGCGGAGTGGGCTAGTAGTAGGACCGGGAGGACAGCGAGGCACCTGTGCGGCGGTTCGGACAATGGAACACCTGGACGCGACGGCGAGCGCACGATTTGGATCCGACGGTTCGCGATGCCGTTTGCTCGGGACGTCTAACGAGCAAAGCTTTGCTTTTAAGAATTTGGGTTTGATCTTTGCCCAAGGGATTTTCCCCTTGGGCGATGATAGGTGCCGGTACGCCGGCCTAAATTTGGGCCGGTCGCATGCGGAGCTTCTGATACACGCATGTACGCTCCAGATCAAGGGCTCGTCCCGTGCTGAGAAAGGAGAAAAAAAGAAATCCTTCACACACTTTGATCTGATTTGATTTCCCCATGAACGTCTACATCAGTGCCGCCACCGATTGTAGCAAAAAGGACGCCGGTTGTAGCAAAAATGCAACGCCGATGATGTGTTGTAGCAAAAATGAGCCCCCGGCTGTAGCAGGGTGCTATGCCAGTTCCAGCAAAATAAGATGTCGGTTGTAGCACGGTGCTATGCCAGTTCCAGCTTCACATCGGCATGGTGGCGGCAGTGGGCGTCGCCGGTTCAAGCACTCGTCGGCGGCAGTTCGTACAAGCAGCATGAGGCATGGTGCATCGCAACTGTCATTGGAAGGACGCGACATCTAGGTATTCCAACAACAACAGGCGGAGTCCCATCCATGAGGTCGGATCATCCACGACGAGCTCCCCGTCAATGCAACAGCGAACACCATGGTGGTACCAAAAAAGCGTACCGGTTGTAGCAATCCTGGTCGCCGTGGTCACTGATACGTTTATGAAGTATTCATGTTGTTTTATTATCATTTCTGGATGTTTTACAATCATTTTATAGCAATTTTATATCATCTTTTAGGACTAATCTATTGACCCAGTGCCCAATGCCAGTTGCTGTTTTTTGCTTGTTTTTCACATCGCAAGAAATCAATATCAAACGGAGTCCAAACACCATGAAACTTTTTGTGATTTTTTATGGACCAGAAGACCACCAATGGGCCAGAGCAGCACCTAGGGGGTGCCCCGAGGGGGGCACAATCCACTAGGGCGTGCCTGGGGGCCCAGACGCGCCCAGGTGGGTTGTGCCCACCTCGGTGGCCTCCCGCGCCCCCTCTTTACCCTATAAATTCACAAATATTTGGAAAACCCTCGGGGTTAACCTAGATCAGAAGTTCCGCCGCCGCAAGGCTCTGTAGTCACCGAAAACCAATCTAGACCCCGGTCTGGCACCCTGCCGGAGGGGGGAATCATCTTCGATGGCTATCTTCGTCATCCCGGCGGCCACCATGATGAGGAGGGAGTAGTTCACCCTCGGGGCTGAGGCTTTGTACCAGTAGCTATGTGTTTAATCTCTCTCTCTCTCTCGTGTTCTTGAGATGTCACGATCTTGATGTATCACGGGCTTTGTTAATATAGTCGGATCATATGGTGTTTTCCCCTCTCTGTCTTATTGTGATGAATTGAGTTTTCCCTTTGAGATTTCGTTGTTATCGGATTGAATATTTTATAGATTTGAGAACACTTGATATATGTCTTGCAATTGAATACTCGTGCTGACAATGGGGTATCATATTGATTCACTTGATATATGTTTTTGGCACTCAACTCACGGATTCCCGAGGTGACATTGGGATAATCTATGCATAGGGGTTGATGCACGTTCTTGTCTTTTTTCTCCGGTAGAAATCTTGGGGCACTCTTTGAAGTTCTTTGTGTCAGATTGAGTATTACGAATCTGAATTTGCTTTGGTGTTATTTTAGTATGAATTATTGGTTAGATCGATACGAAAGAATAGCTTGTTGTTATTTTAGTACGAACTCTAGGATAGATCGATTGGAAAGAATAGCTTTGAGGTGGTTTCGTACCCTACAAATAATTTCTTTGTATGTTCTCCGCTAGATAGGAACTTTGGAGTGATTCTTCGTTGCACATTGAGGGGGTGGTTATATGATCCAATTATATTAGCATTGTTCAGAGATTGCACTAGTGAAAGTATGGACCCTAGGCCTCATTTTCAAGCATTGCAATATCGTTTTTGTGCCCGTTTACTATTCGCTACCTTACTGTTTTTATTTATCTAGATTATAAAAATATATTTCTACCATCAATATTACACTTTTATCACCATCTCTTCGCCGAACTAGTGCACCTATACAATTTGCCATTGTATTGGGTGTGTTGGGGACACAAGATTTCTTGTATTTGGTTGCAGGGTCATTTCAGAGAGACCATCTTCATCCTACACTTCTCACGGATTAATAAACCTTAGGTCATCCACTTGAGGGGAAATTGCTACTGTCCTACAAAACTCAGTGCTTGGAGGCCCAACTGTTGGGGAACGCAATAATTTCAAAAAAAATCTACGCACACGCAAGATCTATCATGGTGATGCATAGCAACGAGAGGGGAAGAGTGTTGTCCACGTACCCTCGTAGACCGTAAGCGGAAGCGTTATGAAAACGCGGTTGATGTAGTCGTACGTCTTCACGATCCGACTGATCCTAGCACCGAAAGTACGACACCTCTGCGATGTGCACACATTCGGCTTGGTGACGTCCCATGAACTCTCGATCCAGCTGAGTGTCAAAGGAGGGCTTCGTTAGCACGACGGCGTGATGACGGTGATGATGAAGCTACCGTCGCAGGGCTTCGCCTAAGCACTATGATGATATGACCGAGGTGGATTATGATGGAGGGGGGCACCGCACACGGCTAAGGGATCAGTGATCAACTTGTGTGTTCTAGGGTGCCCCCTGCTGCCGTATATAAAGGAGCAAGGGGGAGGCTAGTCGGCCCTTGGGGCGCGCCAGGAGAGGAGGAGTCCTCCTCCTAGTAGGAGTACGACTCCCTTTTCCTAGTCCTACTAGGAGGAGGAAGGGGGAAGGAAGGAGAGGGGGAGAAGAGAAGGAAAGGGGGGCGCCACCGCCCCTTCCTTAGTCCAATTCGGACTAGAGGGGAGGGGGCGCGTGGCCCTGCCTTGGCCGGCCCTCTCTCTCTCTCTCTCTCCACTTAAAGCCCATGTGGCCCATTAGTTCCCCCGAGGGTTCTGATAACCCCCGGCACTCCGATAATTATTCGATGACCCTCGGAACTCATCCGGTGTCCGAATATAGTCATCCAATATATCAATCTTTATGTCTCGACCATTTCGAGACTCCTCGTCATGTCCGTGATCACATCCAGGACTCGGAACTTTCTTCGGTACATCAAAACACATAAACTCATAATACCGATCATCACCGAACGTTAAGCGTGCGGACCCTACGGGTTCGAGAACTATGTAGACATGACCGAGACACGTCTCTGGTC
>NW_024119313.1:0-19865 GCF_003073215.2 Triticum urartu
GGTTACAAAGGAGGAGATATACATATCCGTATTGCCTAGCTTACCTTCCACGCCAAGTAGAGTCCCATCCGGACACGGGACGAAGTCTTCAATCTTGTATCTTCATAGTCCAACAGTCCGGCCATAGGATATAGTCCGGCTGTCCGGAGACCCCCTAATCCAGGACTCCCTCAATAACCAATTCTTCTTTTTCCTTTTTTTGGCACGACAACTTTCACCTAAGTTCTTTCCTTTTACAGATGACAATCGTGCCACACCCGTCCAGGACACGGCACAACAAAGACACAGGCGCAGACATGCAGCAGGGACCCACCCAAAGGTTTCTTTTTAGATTAAGACCCTGCGTAAACCTTTTTTTACTGTCTCTTGTTGCTCACATCCTCCGGATACTCCACACAACTGAGAAGGATGCTGACGTTATTGGCATGTGGCCACGTCAGGATATTGCACGTACGTGGACACATGGGGGTTATTATTAAGGGCATTGTTTAGCCCGGTATATGTTATAAAGACCGAGCACCTTAGGGAGTGTTCGGCGTCGCGAGTTTGGCCCTATATGCATCAGCTCCGAATCCTGTCTTTGGTCAAATGTTGGGTTCGCTAGGCTCCCATGTTTTGGTACCTTATGTTCCGTTATATCGGCTAAGGTAGCACTGGGAGAACTACTGCGATTGTGCCCTGGTTCGTCCAGATGAGCACCTCAGTAGAGAAAGACGAAAACTGACTATCATGATATAGCGAGAGACTGATCAACCACTCGATGACTTAGCGGAATCTTCGAGATTCCTCCGCATTAACGAAGGGACGTTTCCCGGTCATGTACGTACGCGCCCTGTATTCGGACGAGCGCAGAAGTACCAGGGGCTATATAGTAGCCCCACCGTCAAACTCCTATGGCTAAGTGAAAGTGTTAAAGCAATATAGTCTGATTGCCTCGTTCGCTACGCTACCACCTCCTTAATGGACCAAGACGTTGGATCAAGTGTGGGTTCACGTTTTTCTGCGAACACCCCCGCATTATATGCGTGGGGGCGGAAGCCGACGACTGCAAACTTTCAGGTTATATACATATATACATAAACGGCCGCACATGAGGCATCATAGTACTTTCGGGCAAAAGTATAAATACAGCCTTGATAACTCAATAAAACATTGTTTTTACAGTGGAAGTACATGTCACTAGAACATAATATTCTTCGAGCACTGAGCCTCTATCGAACGAGCGCCTTCAAGAACTTCTTCAAAGTAGTGCTCGGCAGCCACTCGGCCTACGGCCGAACCCTGTGTCCCAACAGTGGGGGCCTCCATCTCCGCCTAGTATGTCTTGACACGGGCAAAGGCCATCCGCGCACCCTCTATGCACGCCGATCTCTTCATAGCATCGATGCGCGGCACAGCACCAAGGAATTGTTGCACTAGACTAAAATAGCTATTCGGCCTTGGCCCTCTCGGCCATAGATGATCCACAACGGACCTCGTGGCAAGTCCGGACAACCTATGGAGCTCGGCCCACTCGGCCATTCGCTCATTCAACAGCAGCGGACGGACTGGAGCATGAAACTGTGACTAGAACAACTTTTCCACTTCACGATCTTTCTGATCCTTGAAGTACTCGGCCACATCAGCAGCACTTGCAGCCAAATCCACGTAGGCGTCCGCAGAACTCCATAGTCGGTCAAGAGGAGCATACCTCGGATCTTCGAATTTAGTCCGCAACAAGAAGGGCTTCCCAGACACGATATCTGCAGCTTGATGCAGCTCCTCCTTCGTCGCTCTAATTTTGGAGCGGGCTTCCTTGGCAGCTTCCAGGGCCTTCTCCAGGTCCGTCGCCCTCGCTCGACTTTCTTCTTCAAGAAGCTAGTAATGGTCAGCGGCATCTTTTAACTCTACAACCATCTTGGCCGTTCTTTCCTTGCTCTCGCAATGCGCGACCTGTTCGGCCCTCAACTCTTCGACCGCCTTTAGAGCGGCCGCATTGCTACTCCTTGCTTGTTCCTTGGCTCGGGCAAGCTCCGCCCGAAGGGTCTCCACGGTGGCAGCTCCATCTGTAGTCACAACATATTAAAGATACTGACATCATGCTCCTCTTATTATGTGACGATCACCAGAGAAATCACTTACCCTGTGCCTCGTCAAGCCGCTGGTTGACAAGCACGATATCGGCATCGGCCGCATCAAGTTGCCTCTTTAGCTCGGTAAACCCATCAGTTCGGCTAGCCACCGGAGCCTCAGCCGCCTACACATAAAGGCAATCGGGTTATTACCTGGGAATATGATCCTCGGGTTGCCGCCGTTCTCGATGACAACCAGAGTCTCATGGGCTACTATCTGCATAGGGCACACCTAACGTGTGCGGTACTACCAAAAACATACACTATTTCATGTACCTCAAAGCCTTTCAACAGACTCATAAAGGCTTCGTGCAATCCGTTTTCAGCGGATGAAATCCTTTCAATTACCGTACCCATCAACGTACGATGCGCTTCCGAGACGGCCGCTTGCCCCAGAAGATCCTTCAGTGTGTCCGACCGCACATTGTATGGTTCCGGACTCTTGCTGCCGCTCCCCTTAGGAGCCGGATACTGGGGATTCCGGGTAGCCAAAGGGTTATCCTCTGGCCTCGGCGGATCCGGAGATACCCTCCGCGAAGACACTTCAGGGTCGCCCGCCTCATAAGGCGGGGTGTCAGGGGGAGGCGTTTCGCTCTCCATCATCTCCGGAAGAAGATCCACCGAAGACGAACTCTGTCGAGAAGGGCTACGATCCGGACTACAATTTATAAGCATCGGTTATTGTCTTCGGAAGTAAGGTAGGATATTTTCACTATTAAGTACTTTTTGATTACTTATAGCTCAGTAGAGGGCTGATCCCCGCGTGGACATTGTGCAGCAAGAATACCCTCTGAGGCAGGACCCTCTGGCGAAGATTTCTTCTCCCGTTTGGAAGCCTTAGTTTCTGGATCTTCAGAGGTAGTCCTCTTCCTTCCTCGGGGAGCGAGAATGTCAGATTCTTCCCCCTGGTTATCCTCCCTCGTGGAGGCGCTCATCCCCTCAGTTGGGACAAGTAGCGAGTGAGGCCCGCTGTCAGCCTCTTTATTCCCCCCTTCATCTTCCTTTGAGGGCACTTAATAAGACACCGGCTCAAGCATTTTGTCCGGTACCGAATTGTCCAAGCCTTCAGGAAGGGGGGCCGGACACCTGATCATCTTCGCCTTTGTTATCCAGTCCTGGTCAAAGAGCGACTTTTTAGAATGATGTCATGATAAATAAAAGGACAGTATGCTCGGCCATGGGATTACTTACCTGGGTAGCAGGGCGGTTGCAGCTCAAACCCACATCCTCGGTGGTATCCGGACACTCTATTTGGGGTCCGAAGAACGATTTGTACATCTCTTTGAGTGTCATGCCGAGGAAATGCTGAATAGCTCGCGGTCCTTCCGGGTTGAATTCCCACATATGGAGGGGCCGGCGTTTGCAAGGCTGGACTCGATGAACTAGCATAACTTGCATTACCATAACTAGACTGAAATCTCTCTCAAAGAGATCTCGGATACGGCTCTGCAATATTGGCACGTCCTTTGCTGGACCCCAGCTCAGCCCCCTGCTGATCCATGACATCAGTTGAGATGGGGGGTCCGAGCGAAAGGTGGGGGCGGCTACCCACTTGGCACTTCGGGGAGCTGTGATGTAAAACCACTCCCGCTGCCACAACCTGGACACCTCTGGGAAGGAACCCTCTGGCCATGGAGCATCAGCGATTTTTCTTACTAAAGCACCTCCGCACTCTGCGTGCCGCCCCTCGATCATCTTCGGCTTCACATCAAAGGTCTTGAGCCACAGGCCGAAGTGAGGGGTAATGCGGAGGAGGGCCTCACATACGACAATAAATGACGAGATGTGAAGAAGGGAATCCGGGGCCAGATCATGGAAATCCAGCCCATAATAGAACATCAGACCCCTAACAAAGGGATCCAGAGCGAGGTCTAGTCCTCACAGGAAGTGAGAGATGAACACGACACTCTCGGTGGGTTCGGGAGTAGGGATGACCTGCCCTCGGGCAGGCAGCCTATGTGAAATTTCGGCGGTCAGATATCTGGCCTCTCTCAGCTTCTTGATGTCCTCCTCAGTGACAGAGGAAGGCATCCACCGACCTTAAAGGTTGGATCCGAACATAGTTGAAGGTCCGAAGCGCCTGACCTGAGCTTTGGGTGTTAGAACTCGAGGCGGGGGAAGGATTCGATTGAGCATGAGAGGGAAAAAATAAAAAGCCTCATCCTCTTTATAAAGAGGGTGAATATCAAGCGTCCTCCTCGTGGCCGTGTTGGACTTGCCTAAAATCTAGGAGTCATACCAACAGGCACGGTTGGGTTACCCACGTCCGTATTGATGAGAATCCCGTAATAAGGGGGACACGATCTCTGCTTTGACAAGACATGACAGAAAAACTGCCTCACAATATGCGCAGCGCTGGTTGAGAAAAACGGTTCGAATAATAACCGAGCCATGACATAACATTGTGCTGTCAGAAGGCGTCTGCAGATTAGATTTGTGAAAATATTATTCTCTCTGCGGCAGTATGTGGAACTTGTTTTGCAGAGCCGGGCACTATTCTGGTGTTCAAAATCTTCTATGGAATATTCGGAGGAGGAACCCGCCTTGCAATGCCGAAGACAATAGTGCGCGCCAGACTCATCGTTATTGAAGCCTAGTTTAGGGGCTACTAAGGGAGTCCTGGATTAGGGGGTCTCCGGATAGCCGGACTATATCCTTCGGCCGGACTGTTGGACTATGAAGATACAAGATTGAAGACTCTGTCCCATGTCCGGATGGGACTCTACTTGGCGTGGAAGGCAAGCTAGGCAATACGGATATGTATATATCCTCCCTTGTAACTGACTCTGTGTAACCCTAGCCCCCTCCGGTGTCTATATAAACCGAAGGGTTTAGTCCGTAGGACAACAAACAATCATACCATAGGCTAGCTTCTAGGGTTTAGCCTCTATGATCTCGTGGTAGATCAACTCTTGTAATACTCATATCATCAAGAACAATCAGGCAGGACGTAGGGTATTACCTCCATCAAGAGGGCCCGAACCTGGGTAAACATCGTGTCCCCTGCCTCCTATTACCATCCGCCTTAGACGCATAGTTCGGGACCCCCTACCCGAGATCTGCCGGTTTTGACAGCGACACATACCAAGCATGATGTGCTTGTTTGAGGCCATACAGCGCCTTGTTGAGTTTCTAGACCATATCAGGATGCTTTGGATCTTCAAAACCAGGAGGTTGGGAAACATATACTTCTTCTTCAATTTTGTCATTAAGGAAGGCACTCTTCACATCCATTTGGTACAGAAGAATATTGTTGTGGTTAGCATATGCTAGCAGTATACGAATGGCTTCAATCCTAGCCACAGGAGCAAAGGTTTCATCAAAGTCAATTCCTTCTACTTAATTGTAACCTTGAGCAACGAGACGAGCCTTGTTTCTGACAACTTGCCCGTGCTCATATTGCTTGTTGCAATAGATCCATTTGGTACCAATAATATTGTGCTTGTGATGATCAGGACGTTTAACTAGCTCCCAGACACTATTCATCTCAAATTGTTGAAGCTCTTCTTGCATAGCTTGAATCCATTTAGGTTCCATGAAGGCTTCATCAACTTTCTTGGGTTCAGATATAGAGACAAATGCAAAGTGCCCACTGAAGTTTGCTAGTTGTGTTGGTCTTGAATGAGTGAGAGGACTAGGTGCATTGATACTGTATATGATCTTCTCAATCTGTACTTCATTGGCCATGCGAGGATGGGCTGGGTGAAGACTTTGCTCTTGTTGATTGTCATCGTCAGCTTCAGCATTGTCTTTAGACTGAGCATTGTCTTCATGTTGATTAGGTGCTGAAATGATGATTTCTTCTTCACCCTGTTCCTTTGTGGGTATGATTTCTACAATACCCATATGCTTGATAGATTCACTAGGAGAAGCTTCATCTAGCACATTTGGCAGGTGCTCTCTTTGCGAGCCATTAGTTTCATCGAACCGCACATCTATAGTTTCAACTAGTGAAATAGGTTGAAGACTCTGTAGGTGTGCGAATCCTTTTTGTAACCAAGCATAAAACCTTCATGTGCTTTCGGTGCAAATTTTGAAGTGTGACGTGGATCCTTGATCCAGCACCTGGCACCAAAGACCTTGAAATAGCTAACGTTTGGCTTCTTACCAGTTAGGAGTTCATAGGATGTCTTCTTGAAGAACTTATGAAGATAAACTCTGTTGATGATGTGGCAAGAAGTATCAATGGCTTTAGCCCAGAACTTTCTTGGAGTCTTGTACTCATCAAGCATTGTGCGTGCCATCTCAATGAGGGTTCTGTTCTTGCACTCCATGATGCCATTCTGCTGAGGTGTGTATGTGAAAGTGCTAGTTATCGACTAGAGGTGGGTGAATAGGCGATTTTTATGAAAGTCTCCAAAACACGAGGTCTTTGAAGATAAACAGATGAAATGAACCTATTGGTATGCAACAAAAGATAGACTACACTAGAAAAGCCATAGTCAAGTAAGCAATATTGTGAAAGTACGAAGATTATCAGCCGCTAGGTAGTATGGATCAGAATGGAAGACAATATGAAGCCAAACAGGTAATAGTCTTCACACAGTGAAGTCAAACAAATCAGACAAGCAAGCAATGACTTCATGAAGACAAACTAAAAAGTAAAGGAAGTAGGGGATAGAACCAATTGCTTGGTGAAGAAAAGGATTTGGTAGACCAGTTCAGTTGCTGTGACAACTGTACGTCTGGTTAGGGAGGCTGAGATTGAACTCAGAAGACCGCGTCTTCACCTTATTCCCCTCGAGCTAAGGACACCCAGTCCTCGCCCAATCACTCTAGTAAGTCTTCAAGGTAGACATGCAAACCTTCACAGACCTCGTTCACCGGTGATCGACAATGACTCTGGGATGCTCAGATCGCGACGCCTAACCAGCTGGAGGATTCACATCTGCAAGTGTAACAAGTCTTCAGGTCACGCAGACAGAAATACTTCAGTGATGCCTAACACTCTTTGGCTCTGGGTGTTTGGGCTTTTACCTAGCAAGGATCTCACTCTCAAAGGCTTTGGAGGTGGGTTGCTCTCAAACGACAAAATATGTGCACTAACCCTGAGCAGCCACCAATTTATGGTGTAGGGGGTGGCCTATTTAGAGCTTGGAGGCAACCCGACTTGACATGTCCAAAATGACCCTGGGTCACTATAAGGAACCAACACGTGTCCAACGGTTGGATTTCAAACACACGCGACAGCTTGGCTTGGGCTACAAGCAAAGCTGACTCATCCAACTCTGGATAAGATTTGCTCTCATTGTCTTTGCACGAAGACATAGGATTTTGGTTGAGCATCACATCAGGCACCTGACTTTGTTCACTTGGACCCCACTTAACAGTACAGTGGTTCCTATGACTCAATATAGAAGAAAAGGAAACTAAGAAACAACTATGTCTTCACACTCCATAGTCTTCAAGTGAATGTCTTCACAGGTCATTATCTTCAAGTGAATATCTTCATGGATCACCATTGTCTTCAATGTCTTCATACAATGTTAGGGGTCATCTCTGGTAGGTAAACGGAATCAACGAGGGACTACTACCTATGTTATCTTGCAATTCTCACAAACACATTAGTCCCTCAACCAAGTTTGTCATCAATACTCCAAAACCAACTAGGGGTGGCACTAGATGCACTTACAATCTCCCCCTTTTTGGTGACTGACTAGACCATGATGGCGCGCGTTGCCGCGCCCATCTATTAGAAACTCTGTAGATTGGGTGAAAATAAAGATTGTAAATGTGAGAAAAATGAATTACAGTTCCTTGAAATAGGCACACACATGTTTAATCAAAATCTGAGTCTCTTTCCAAGTCGGTATTACTTGGATAAAAAATGACACATACATATTCTGGTTAGAACAAAGATATTTAGCATCATGAATTAGGATGGTGTACATTTATCAGTGCTGGGAGATGAGATGGTACGTCATTGACAATACTCAATGTCATACTTGTGTATCCTACTCAATGACACTCAATGATGGTTGGAGACTTGGAGCGACCAAATTACTTATAGAAGAGATCAGTCATATATACCAATCAATATTTGGTTATATGCTGAACTGATCAGAAGTCCCAAGTGTTTCACCGAAAAAGGCTTTCACCCCGCTTTATAGATATATAGCAGCCATTATTCCAAGTGGGCTTAACTATGACGCTATTACTCCCTAGGTTTAAGATCTTTCGTATCATTCCAGAGCACAAATATGCACGTACTTAAGGGTGGTTATGTTACTACTTTATGCGGTAGTAGAAGTGATACCATGGTAGTGTAATCTCCCTTTTTGGTCTATCTGGTTTAAAGCTCCCATATCTTCTTTAAATGTTTGCTCAATGGAGAAAACATTATCAAGAGTTCAAGACCAACTCCACCTACTAATATGTGGTAGTAGAAGTGATACCATGGTAGTGTAATCTCCCTTTTTGGTCTATCTGGTTTAAAGCTCCCATATCTTCTTTAAATGTTTGCTCAATGGAGAAAACATTATCAAGAGTTCAAGACAAACTCCACCTACTAAATGGTGTATCTTGCAGCTGTGCATGGCCAAAAAGCAAAGAACAGCAAGAATAGATATGCCTAGCTACAATTTATTTTCCAGGTGCCCAGTGCATGTTGAGAATTCAGATATGGCACCACTGAACTCATATGAGACAAATAGATATATATGCTAATCAGGGAGGGAAAAGTAGCTACTTTTATAGAGCTATTTTTAGTGTCATATCCGCACTCGCGTCTATAAATCTAGTACTTGTAGATGCAGGCACCAAACACATTCTAAAGCTGTATAGACAATTAGCTGTTATTGAGAAATTTTTCTCATGTTAGATAACAATTGTGTTCAGTTCTGCAATATATGAACCTGAATAAAGAGACCCATCCACGTTGCTAAAATCGACGGACACAAGGATGAGATTTTACAAATCATAGCCATAAGATTAGATATGAGAGTACACATAAACTAACATGGCTGAGAGCCATTGACCCATTGCAAATCATGAGCTTTAGGAATTTCCTGATCGAACCTACCATTACCAGAACAACACAATACTTTCTTACCGACATGCATCAATTTGGTAGCTTGTAATAAAAAAATAGCAGCAATAAGAAAGATCGGTGGAAGAGGGGATGTAGTAAGAAGATAAATCGGCAACATGGATGAAATCAACCCACCATGACCAGTCTCCAACCCAACGATTGAGGGCACCTGCTGAAATCTCAGTAAAGAAAAGCACCGTCAATAAGGATTATAAATTGGATGGAGAAATAGTGGGAGATAGGTGGGAGAGAAAATGGGCGGAGCCACGATCCGGCAAGCCTCAACCCAGCACCTACAGCAATAGGCCGCGACTGGGAGTAGCTCGGAGGTGGGAATCGATGAAGGTCGCTGCTGGCGCCGTTAGCGCGCTTAGGTCTCGGTGTCGTGCTCCCTGGCAGCCAGGTCGGTCTTTCAGGCCTAGTTGCTACGCCGTGGACGGAGAGGAAGGAGTCGTGGAGGGGGGGAATCCGACGATGCCACCGTCGCCCGACGCAAGGTAGGAAGCAGAGAATATATGAACATGCGTGCAGTAGAGGAAGAACAGGGAGCTAGCGCCATGGTAACTGATCTTGTAATTATCGACCACAAGCGAGTAGTGCGCATTGATTTCCATTAAAGCCCTGAAGCAATGTTGAATCCTCAATCACCGGGAAGTGGAGTCGAATAGATATGTGGCAATTGGCTGCCCCCATCATCGGCTCATCACCCGTTCGCGTTGCCCGAGTCAAGGGGATTTCACATGCGTGCTGGTTTTTCTCTTCAGGGACTCAAAGGCCCAGTTGGCCCAATAAACAGCAAACTACCGATTTTGTCACGGGAGCATCGCCCCAGCCCAATAGCGCTCCCCGTACATCAACCAAAGCCTAGGAGGAATGGCAAATAGATCGAACAGCCAGCGGTGCCCGAAAGTCCAGATCTGATGGCCAAAAGTGTTGATGGCCTGAGAGAGTCAGAAAAGTGTGCGGTTGTAATGTATCTAAATGACAAAATGGTTGAAGTTTTCAACGGGGATAAAAGTATGTGAAAGTTTAGGATTATAGGCATTGTCTTCATAAGTTGAAAAGGCTCCCCCTGAAGATGTCCATATAAGTAGTTTGCTTTTGAATGCAAATGCACATGGCAGGTTTTACTTTGTGGAGATCCTCTTCAACACATGAAGACAATTCATCATGCATACATAAGAATAGCAAAGATAATGAAATGCATAATGAGAAATGGGCGTCTGCAGAATGACTTCATGCAGAATTTATCATCGCATCACAAAGTAGCAGCAAAAGTAGTAGACGACCATCAAGTTTAAGTGTTAAACTCAAGAGCCAAATAGTTTCAAAACGAGAGTTGTAAGAACTTAGCAAAAATTTAGGCAACCACCCATATGGACCCGCTTGATGACTATCAACCACATATGCTTCTCCCGCTTTTGTTAGTAAGGACCAAAAAGGTTTGAACACATAGAGGATCTACTCGTTCCCAGTTGGAGAAGATGTTGGAGCAGCAGGGTCGACGTTGGTGTTGGGCGGTGCAGACGAGCCTGATGCAGAGATGTGGTGCAGTGAAGTCATAGCTGGTGAAGTGGCATCGTCTTCTTCATCAACGACTATTGCAACAACAGTTGCAGCCGAAGATGAATACTCCAAATCTTTAATGGAAGGTGTTGGATGCCAACTTGCAGATTGTGGTGGCCTGGAGTCAAACTTGAATTTCTCTGTGAAGCCATCTTCGTGAAGATCATCTTCAGAGTAGAGCAGTGTGAGGCTCTTCCAGGACCGCAAACAGGCTTCAAGCGCAACGAATGAATTCTTGGTTGCAAGATTGTGAATGCGATTGACATCAACCAGAAGACTCTGCATTTGGCGATTCAGCCAGTCATGGTGCCTATCCTATTTCTGATGTAGGGATACCAGAAGCTCTTAGTCGTTGAGGACACGGGGACGCTTCTGAGGCCTTTGAGCAATTATACTGGCTGTGGCTTCAGTATTGGCACGATACGGCAGAGCAAGTTGCCAGCCACGGGATAAGTAGGAGCAGCATAATTTGGCACATGAATTCCTTCAATTGGCTGAGTGAAGCTTTGATGTTCTGCATTTTGCAAGTGGAGTGGCTTCTTAGCAGGCTTAGGGTAGATGGCTTGAAAGGACATATCAACATCATGTAAAAATACAACATGGTTGCGTGCTGAAGGTTGATAGTTGATTGTTGAATGAAGATTGATCAGACGCATGACCCATGGTGCATAGAACTTCAAACCAAAGAGATCAATTCCAGAAGCATCAAGTTGATGGATGAAGAAATCTTGTGTGTTGAACCTGATGCCATTGATGATATGGAAGACCAATGTCTTCATGGCGCCTTTGAGTTTGGCATCAGGAGAGTTGCCTTTGACAGGCCATAGAGTACGCCTTAAAATGTGTAAGATTGTGCGGGGCAAGTACTCGAGGTCCTTGACAAAGAACTCCTTTGGATATTCAGTGTCATGGGTCAAAGGCTTCATCATGCTCAGCATCTGGCTCATATTGGGCTCTGGCTTCTGAAATATGCTCTACAGTTCATTCTGATGAAGCTGATGATACGGTTCCAACGTATCTATAATTTTTGATTGTTCTATGCTATTATATTATCTATTTTGGATGTTTTATATGCATTAATATGCTATTTTATATGATTTTTGGGACTAACCTATTAACCTAGAGCCCAGTGCCAGTTTATGTTTTTTCCTTGTTTTAGAGTTTCACAAAAAGGAATACCAAACGGAGTCCAAACGGAATAAAACTTTCGCGATGATTTTCTTGGACCAGAAGACACCCATGAGACTTGGAGTGCAAGTCATAAGAGCGACGAGGCGGCCACAAGGGTGGAGGGCGCGCGCCCCAACCTTGTGGGCCCCTCGGTGACCTCCTGACCTAGATCTTCCTCCTATATATACTCATATACCCCAAAAACTTCCAGGGGAGCCACGAAACCACTTTTCCACCTCCGCTACCTTCTGTACCCGTGAGATCCCATCTAAGGGCCTTTTCTGGCATCCTTCCCGAGGAGGATTCGATCATGGAGGGCTTCTACATCAACACCATTGCCTCTCCGATGAAGCGTGAGTAGTTTACTTCAGACCTACGGGTCCATAGTAAGTAGCTAGATTGCTTCTTCTCTCTCTTTAATTCTCAATACAAATTTCTCCTCGATGTTCTCGGAGATCTATGATACGTCTCCAATGTATCTATAATTTTTGATTGTTCCATGCTATTATATTATCTGTTTTGGATGTTTAATGGACTTTAATATACTCTTTTATATTATTTTTGGGACTAACCTATTAACCGGAGGCCCGGTGCCAGTTTCTGTTTTTTTTGCCTATTTTAGTGTTTCGTAGAAAAGGAATATCAAACAGAATCCAAACGGAATGAAACCTTCACGAGGATCTTTCTTGGAACAAACGCAAACCAGGAGACTTGGAGTGAAGTCTGGAAGTCCGCGAGGCAGCCACGAGATAGGAGGGCGCGCGCAGGGGGGTAGGTGCGCCCCCACCCTCGTGGGCCCCACGGATCTCCACCGACGTACTTCTTTCGCCTATATATACTTTTATACCCTGAAAACATCAGGGGGAGCCACAAAACCATTTTTCCACCGCCGCAATCTTCCGTACCCGTGAGATCCCATCTGGGGCCTTTTTCGACGACCCGTCGGAGGGGGAATGGAACATGGAGGGCTTCAAAATCAACACCATAGCCTCTCCAATGATGTGTGAGTAGTTTACCACAGACCTTCGGGTCCATAGTTATTAGCTAGATGTCTTCTTCCTCTTTGGTTCTCAATACAAAGTTCTCCTCGATGTTCTTGGAGATCTATTCGATGTAATACTTTTTGCGGTGTGTTTGCCGAGATCCGATGAATTGTGGATTTATGATCAAGTTTATCTATGAAGAATATTTGGTTCTTCTCTGAATTCTTATGATATCTTTGCAAGTCTCTTCGAATTATCGGTTTAGTTTGGCCTACTAGATTGATCTTTCTTGCAATGGGATAAGTGCTTAGCTTTGGGTTCAATCTTGTAGTGTCCTTTCCCAATGATAGTAGGGGCAGCAAGGCACGTATTGTATTGTTGCCATCGAGGATAAAAAGATGGGGTTTATATCATATTGCTTGAGTTTATCCCTCTACATCATGTCATCTTGCTTAAAGCGTTACTCTGTTCTTATGAACTTAATACTCTAGATGCATGCTGGATAGCGGTCAATGTGTGGAGTAATAGTAGTAGAGGCAGAATCGTTTCGGTCTACTTAACACAGACGTGATGCCTATATTCATAATCAGTTCCTAGATATTCTCATAACTATGCACTCTTCTATCAATTGCTCGACAGTAATTTGTTCACCCACCGTAATACATGCTATCATGAGAGAAGCCACTAGTAAAACCTATGGCCCCCGGGTCTCTTTCTTATTATATTGCATCTCTTTTTATTTACATGACATCTCATTTACTATTTGCACTCTTTACTTTCCAATCTATACAACAAAAATACCAAAAATATTTATCTTATTATCTTTATCAGATCTCACTTTTGCGAGTGACCGTGAAGGGATTGACAACCCCTTTATCGCGTTGGTTGCAAGGTTCTTGATTCTTTGTGCAGGTACTAGGTGACTTGCGTGTTATCTCCTACTGGATTGATATCTTGGTTCTCGAAAACCGAGGGAAATACTTACGCTACTTTGCTGCATCACCCTTTCCTCTTCAAGGGGAAACCAACGCATTCTCAAGAGGTAGCAAGAAGGATCTCTGGCGCCATTGCTGGGGAGATCTACGCTCAAGTCAAGACATACCAAGTACCCATCATAAATTCTTCTCCCTCGCATTACATTATTTGCCATTTGCCTCTCGTTTTCCTCTCCCCCACTTCACCTTTGCCTTTCCTTCGCCCTTCTTCCGTTCGTCCTTCTGTTTGCTCGTGTTACCATGTGCCTTATATTAGCTTGCATCTTCGCTTGCTAAATATATATTGTTATGGATCCTCATCCTCTTGCTAATATTTTTAAAAGATCCAATTATGATTAACCAATTGCTAGTGAGTTCAGTGCACTAGATTATCTTTATGAGGTTTTGCTTGAAATTCGTGAATCTGAAAGTTGTGATGAAGTGTTGAAAGAAGAAAATTATAAAGTGATTCACGATAGATCTTTGAATAAAAAGAATGATTGCAATGATGTTATTATAAATTCTATGAATGTCAATTGTGCTAATAATATGCAAAACCCTAAGCTTGGGGATGCTAGTTTTGCTATGTCCACTACTTGTTGCAATGATCATGATTGGGGCGATTCTTCTTATGATCTTGAAAATTTATTTAAGCCCCATGATGAATATAAGATTGATAATATTGTTTGCAATATTGAAAGTGGGTTTGGAAGAGTGTCAACTTCAGATCCCACGCATTTGGAGAATGTTCAATCTTATGCAATATTCGATAAAAGTGGGTTTGGAGAGGTCATGACTTTAGTTAATGTTAATCCCACTATTTTGGAAGAGTGTTAACTTTGCATGCATGTGGATCGTGTTGAAAATATTTTATGTGATAGCTATTTTGTTGAATTTGCTTATGATCCCACATGTAATTATTATGAGAGAGTAAAATATGATTGTAGAAATTTTCATGTTACTAAATTACCTCTCGTTATGTTGAGATTGCTATTGTTTCTTTCCGCTTCCTTGCATATGCTAGTTTTTTCTTGCTATGATAATTTGTTTGCCTATAAGATGCCTATGCATAGTAATTATGTTAGACTTATATGTGTTTGTCACGTGTTTCATGATGCTCTCTTTGTACTTCAATTCTTGTCTTTCATGTGAGCATCATTGAAATTTTCAATGCCTAGCTAGGGGCGTTAAACAATAGCACTTGTTGGGAGGCAACCCAATTTTATTTTTGTTATTTACCTTTTGTTCCTGTTTAGTAATAAATAATTTATCTAGCCTCTGTTATGATTATGTTTTTTATGTTTTAATTCGTGTTTGTGCCAAGTAAAGCCTTTAGGATCTTCCTGGGTGATTGTTGTTTGATCTTGCTGAAAAAAACAGAAAGTATGCACTCACGAAAATAATTTTGATTTTTTTACCAAAGAGCGATAAAATACCAAATCCAACTTCAGTAGATCAATATACAAATTATTTAGGTCGTCCTAATTTTTCAGAATTTTTGGAGTTACAGAAGTATTTGAAACCTCCAGATTGCTACAGACTGTTCTGTTTTGACAGATTCTGTTTTTCGTGTGTTGTTTGCTTATTTTGATGAATCTATGGCTAGTATCGGGGGGTATGAACTATAGAGAAGTTGGAATACAGTAGGTTTAACACCAATATAAATAAAGAATGAGTTAATTACAGTACAATAAAGTGGTGGTTTGTTTTCTTATACTAACGGAGCTCATGAGATCTTCTGTTATGTTTTGTGTTGTGAAGTTTTCAAGTTTTTGGGTAAAGGATTTGATGGATTTTGGAAAAAGGAGTGGAAAGAGCCTAAGCTTGGGATGCCCAAGGCACCGCAAGGTAAAATTCAAGGACAACCAAAAGCCTAAGCTTGGGGATGCCCCGGAAGGCATCCCCTCTTTCGTCTTCGTCTATCGGTAACTTTACTTGAGGCTATATTTTTATTCACCACATGATATGTGTTTTGCTTGGAGTGTCTTGTATGATTCGAGTCTTTGCTTTTTAGTTTACCACAATCATCCTTGCTGTACACACCTTTTGGGAGAGACACACATGAATCGGAATTTATTAGAATACTTTATGTGCTTCACTTATATCTTTCGAGCTAGATAATTTTGCTCTAGTGCTTCACTTATATCTTTTTAGAGCACGGTGGTGGTTTTATTTTATAGAAATTATTGATCTCTCATGCTTCACTTATATTATTTTGAGAGTCTTTTAGAACAACATGGTAATTTTCTTTGGTTATAAAATTAGTCCTAATATGATGGGCATCCAAGATGGGTATAATAAAAACTTCCACATAGAGTGCATTAAATACTATGAGAAGTTTGATACTTGATAATTGTTTTGAGATATAAAGAAGGTGATATTAGAGTCGTGCTAGTTGAGTAATTGTGAAATTGATAAATACTTGTGTTGGGGTTCGCAAGTCCCATAGCATGCACGTATGGTAACCGTTGTGTGACAAATTTGAAGCATGAGGTGTTCTTTGATTGCCTTCCTTATGAGTGGCGGTCGGGGACGGGCGATGGTCTTTTCCTACCAATCTATCCTCCTAGGAGCATGCGCGTAGTGCTTGGTTTTGATGACTTGTAGATTTTTGCAATAAGTATGTGAGTTCTTTATGACTAATGTTGAGTCCATGAATTATAGGCATTCTCACCCTTCCACCATTGCTCACCTCTCTTGTGCCACACAACTTTCGCCGGTACCATAAACCCATCATTTACCTTCCTCAAAACATCCACCATACCTACCTATTATGGCATTTCCATAGCCATTCCAAGATATATTGTCGTGCAATTTTCCACCGTTCCGTTTATTATGACACGCTTCATCATAGTCATATTGCTTTGCATGATCATGTAGTTGACATCGTATTAGTGGCATGGCCACAATTCATAATTTTTTATACATGTCACTCTTGATTCATTGCACATCCCGGTACACCGCCGGAGGCATTCACATAGAGTCATATTTTATTCTAAGTATCGAGTTGTAAGTAAATAAAAGTGTGATGGTCTTCATTATTAGAGCATTGTCCCATGTGAGGAAAGGATGATGGAGACTATGATTCCCCCAAAAGTCGGGATGACACTCCGGACGAAAAAAAGAGGCCAAAAAAAGGAAGAAGGCCCAAACAAAAAAATGAGAGAAAAAGAGAGAAGGGGCAATGTTACTATCCTTTTTTCCACACTTGTGCTTCAAAGTAGCACCATGATCTTCATGATAGAGAGTCTCTTATGTTGTCACTTTCATATACTAGTGGGAATTTTTCATTATAGAACTTGGCTTGCATATTCCAATGATGGGCTTCCTCAAATTTCCCTAGGTCTTCGTGAGCAAGAAAGTTGGATGCACACCCACTTAGTTACTTTTGTTGAGCTTTCATACACTTATAGCTCTGCATGGCAATCCCTACTCACTCACATTGATATCTATCGATGGGCATTTCCATAGCCCATTGATACTCCTAGTTGATGTGAGACTATCTTCCTCCTTTTTGTCTTCTCCACAACCACCGTTCTATTCCACCTATATTGCTATGTCCATGTCTCACGCTCATATATTGCGTGAAAGTTGAAAAAGTTTGAGAATGCTAAAGTATGAAACAATTGCTTGGCTTGTCATCGGGCTTGTGCATGATGGGAGCATTTTGTGTGCCGAAAATGAAGCATGGCCAAACTATACGATTTTGTTGGGATGAGCTTTCTTTGGCTATGTTATTTTGAGAAGACATAATTTCTTGGTTAGTATGCTTGAAGTATTATTATTTTTATGTCAATATTAAACTTTTGTCTTGAATCTTTTGGATTTGAACATTCATGCCACAATAAAGAAAATTACATTGAAAATTATGTTAGGTAGCATTCCACATTAAAAATTCTATTTTTATCATTTACCTACTCGAGGACGAGCAAGAATTAAGCTCGGGGATGCTTGATACGTCTCCAACGTATCTATAATTTTTGATTGTTCCATGCTATTATATTATCTGTTTTGGATGTTTTTTTTGAAAAACTTGGGACAGTTAGGGCACCCCCCACTGACTTTGTATTAAACCTTCACACCAAGAGTTACATGAGTGAGATTACATGGGGGGGGGGGTAGAGGTTAAGAGAGTCCCTATACAACAAAGTATAGAGGAGTTAACTAGGTCAGGCTAGCCACCTGCCAAACAAATGGCACTAAGGCCTCTTTGACTCTATGCCTCATCATACCAAAGTCACACTTGAACCTCTGGCTCCATCCATCCACAGTGGGCACAATCCCTCTAAAGTGTTTATTGTTACGCTCCTTCCAAATGCTCCAAGCGACTATGATGAAAATGTCCATGAACATCGGTCCAGACCACGTGTTTCTCACTGCATGCAGGAGTTGCAGCGTGTTGCCATGTTCTGGCCAGGCGATCCCTAACTTCCCCCAGCACGATCTGCTAAAATCACACTGAAAGAACAAGTGCTCAACTGATTCCTCGGGAGGCTGGCGGCATAACATGCATGCATAGTTGTCATCCCTCAGTTTCATATTCTTCCTCTTGAGCAGCCCTCGAGTGGTTAGTCTATCCGCGAGAAGCAGCCAAGCAAAGACCTTCCACTTATTGGTGCATTTTGTCTTCCAGATCCACTTAAATGCCTCATCCGCCTCCTCATCTCGGAAGCAGTGGAGATAGAACTTGTTGGAAGCGAGCCCATTCGATCCCCATACGGCCTTCCAAGCATCAACTCCATCGCGGACAAGGTGTTCTGGAGATCTTCGAGCTCTACTCTAGCCTGAATCGAGAGCGGCAAGTGAAAGTTTTGGCCGAGCGTTGGTGTTGTTAGCAGCTTTTGAACGGAGATATCTTCATTTTTAGTGAAGGAAAACAGGCGGGGGCAGCGTTTTGCCAGAATTTCGCCACGCCAGTCATCTTTCCATAACAGCATTGTGCTTCCATTCCCCACCTCAACGGACGTGACACCTCTGTATATTGGCGCAAGGTTCATGACATCCTTCCACCAGAACAAGCCACATGGATCACAAGCATGCGGGACCCTGCCCTCATAGTATGTGACCTAAACAAGCTGAACCCATGGTACATCCATGCGTTTATAGAATTTATGCAGTTGCTTCAGCAGCAAACCCTGATTTTGGACCCTGAGATCGAGCACTCCGAGCCCTCCTTTGTGTTTAGTATGTAAATCAGTCCCCAAGCCGCCATAGAAACAGCTTTCGCACCATCATCCGTGTTCTTGGCCTAGAGACAGTAGCATCGTAACTTGTCCAGATGGTCAAGTATCTTCGGAGGCAGTCTGATGGAGCACATAGCATAGATCGCTAGGGACGTGATCACCGAATTTACGAGTGTAAGTTTGGAGCCAAGGTCCAGAAGCGAAGCAGCCATAGAGAGTTTGCGCTCGACAGAAGATACCAAAGGCATGAGGTCAGTCACCGCTGGCTGATGTCTACTACACAACCTTCTTCTTGTAGACGTTGTTGGGCCTCCAAGTGCAGAGGTTTGTAGGACAGTAGCAAATTTCCCTCAAGTGGATGACCTAAGGTTTATCAATCCGTAGGAGGCGTAGGATGAAGATGGTCTCTTTCAAGCAACCCTGCAACCAAATAACAAAGAGTCTCTTGTGTCCCCAACACACCCAATACAATGGTAAATTGTATAGGTGCACTAGTTCGGTGAAGAGACGGTGATACAAGTGGTATATGGATAGTAGATAAAGGTTTTTGTAATCTGAAATTATAAAAACAGCAAGGTAACTAATGATAAAACTGAGCATAAACGATATTGCAATGATAGGAAACAAGGCCTAGGGTTCGTACTTTCACTAGTGCAAGTCCTCTCAACAATAATAACATATTTGGATCACATAACTATCCCTCAACATGCAACAAAGAGTCACTCCAAAGTCACTAATAGCGGAGAACGAACGAAGAGATTATGGTAGGGTACGAAACCACCTCAAAGTTATTCTTTCCAATCAATCCGTTGGGCTATTCCTATAAATGTCACAAACAGCCCTAGAGT
>NW_024119314.1:0-13770 GCF_003073215.2 Triticum urartu
CGCCAGAGGCACCCTCTCGCGGCGGCAAGACGGGCAGGGGGAGGGGAAAGAAGGTGGCGGCTCCTCTCGATAGCCGGTGTGAACATTTAGAAGCGACTTGGTAAAGCTCGCGTCGGAGTTGCCCGTAGAGTAAAGGTGAAAAAGGCGACTGAAGGCTGATGCGGAGGGAGGAGAGGTAGTGTAGCGTGAGCTCGTGTGTGCTAGCATGATGCAGAGAAAATATCCGGTGCTACCAAGCTTTAGGTGCTACTGTGATACAAGCTTCTCGGCCGTCGGATTCTTGGATCTGGTGGCTCTCAATAACTCTACAATATTTGCAAAAAAAACCTACAAGGAGTCCAAAATTCACGCATAGGTCTAGCAGATCCAACAGCTCACGAATGTCATTAAATATAAGAATCCAACGGCCCAGATGCCCGTATCATGGTAGCATTTAAGCCTTCGTAGCACCATGATGCACGCAGCACATACTGCCACCGCTGCTGTTAGAGAAAAGAAAAGGAAAAGGGAGTGAGCAGGAAATGCCCCGCGATTCGCGCGGGACTTCTGCGCGAGCTGCAGTCTCCAGTCGCATCGTTGCTGGCCGTACCGGCCCCACACGTAGGTGGGCCAACTCGCGTACTGTTTCTCAGATGCACACTCGCGCTCCCCGGCCTAAAGCAATGGATGCACACTCGCGCTCCGATCCTTCATTGTGCACTTCACTCTACATTTTCCTCCAAATTGCAATATTCTGTTGGTCAGCAAGGAGCAGTGGTGGTAAGTGTGGAAGGAGTGGAATTCGTTGATTTTTTACCACAAGAACTTGACGGAAAAATAGGTGCCGGATCAAATCAAGAATGATCTCATTAATTGGACGTTGGCCGGCAAACATAAGGTGGCCTTAATGATTCACAGACCTAGGAAATCAGATTAATATTTGTGCTGTTGGTAGGCTAGTAATGAGGTTCAGATTGTAATTAGGTGGCTGGATACTAGCTTTGTATCCTGGGTAACTTGCTAGTTGCTATACCACTATAAAACTCTTCTCTAATTTCAATGAAATGCTGCATCATAGTCTTTTTGTCAAAAAAAAAAGCAAGGAGCAAGACCTGCCTTTCCTTGGCTGTAATTTTGTTTCACCGAAACTACTAGCGTTCACGACCGAATTTGAATTATTTGACGGTGAGAAATGCAATATTATTGTTTTGCCTCTGTGCAACTTATCCCCCCACTCCCGTGGCACAAGAAAAAAAAATTCAAGGCAAGCCAACAATGAAGATCAGAACATATTTTCAATTAAAAAGGTTGTATAGCCTTATCCTCTATAACACTAATCTCTCTAATTTTAAAAACCACACATTTAATTGGGGCGATGATAGGCGCCGATGCATTGGCCCAATCATCCCGCCGATCGGCTGCTAGCCACCTGATCTAGAAAAAGAGAACCGTCAGATCTCAGCGTTGTCTTCCTCCGTTCTCTGTCTTTCTTCTTACTCCTGCACGCATAGGGAACAGAAAAAAAAACAAAAAGGGGATCCACACGCTCCCCACAGGCACGCCACGACTCCCTCCTCGTCGTCGTTGTGGTCGTGCCCAACGAGCTCTGGCGAGGTCCCACCCCACTGCCACCATTGATTTCAGGCGCAATTCACAATGGATGCAGCTCTAAAAACGGTCAAATCCGGTGCGGGCGCCCTGATTGCTACATCCCCAGCGTAACCCCAGCCTCCGGCTTGTTGCGGTCGTCGGCTTGCACCGTCATGCTCAGCAAAAAAATCTAAAAAATCATCAAATGCTCAGTGGTCTGTTGAAGCAAATCATTATAATGTTCCAGCAAAAACAGACATTGTTTTCAGCAAAATCAAGCTCAACACGGATAACTTCAGTGATTGATTCCTAGCAAACCAAAATGCTAGTTCTAGCAAAAATAAATGATGGTTCCAGCAAATAACTCAGTAGGGAGACTCCCATCGGTTTCGATTATAGCACAAAAGAAGGATTGTACCAAAAAGAAAAGCTAGTTCCAGCAAAAACACGCGCTGGCGGCGAGGGCGCGTCTGGTTCCAGCTAATCGCATAGCCGATGGCAGCAAAAACTGATGTCGGTTCCAGCAAATGGATGACCGGTTACAACAAAGAAGGTCGTTCACAGCCCGCTGTCTGTCTCCCGGTGTGAAGACCTTTCGGTGGTTGAAGCAGCTGGGGGCACCGGTTCCAGCTCTGGGATGTCGGGTTGCAACAAAAAGGCCATTGCTGTCATGGGTTTCCAGCACTTGTCGTCATCGTCACCAGCGCTAGCGGGTACTGATTGTGGCACTTGTCACCATCGACAGAAAACGGATGCAGAGATGGTGGATGGTGGCGCTCCCATGGTCGGAGACCCGCGACGGCCGCTGTTGCGCGGCGTCGTCTGTCGACCGCTGCCGCACCCTATGGGTGAAGAAGCAGAGAGCGAGCATAGGTAGCGAAGTGCGCGGTCAGGATAGGATTGAGGATGGATGGGCGAGGGAGATGGAATGTGTGGTGAGGAAAATGAAGGAGATGGATAAGGCAATGCTCGCTCGTTGTGAAACGGTGCGTGGGGCCCATAGGCAGTGCATGTGTGGGAGCCGACCGGCACAAGCTTGAGCCGGTCCACCGACTTGAAGCGTTTTCCATTTAATCGACGTCTTTAATTAGAATTGGATCGTCTGATTTTGATCAGGTCAACAATTTCTCAAAACCCTCTCATTCAATTTTCTTATACTATACACTATGCTTCCTAATTTTTAAGGCCTCACAATTAATCGAGCTTTTTAATTTAGAATTGGACTAACCGATTTTGATCGGGTCAACACTTTCTCAAGCTCTTCCATTCAATTCTTTTAATTCACTGTGTTCGTTAAGTTTGAAGCTCTTTCATTCAATTGAGCTATTCAATTTTGGATTTAGTTTATGATTTTGGTTGGGCCAATGACTTTTTAAATCAATCAGTAGCAACCGGTCTGTAAAAACATATTAATCCCGCACACCCTCCCACCATTGGCGAAAAAGAAGGGCCGCCATGTGATATTGTAGCACTAATATAGTAGTACATGCAACCACCGACACACAATTTCTCCACATGAATATACGTTGCTTAGCGGATAACACATAATCACACCACGAAAGACCCTCCAAATAACCACGTTATAATTAAAAATAAAACACACTTTATCATCTCCCCTCTTATCAAACTAAATATTCCATCGGTCAAAACATAAGGGGTATTAGTTTTATAGAAAGTCAAATTTCTTTAGCTTTGACCAGGTTCAGAGCAAAAATATCGACATTCACAATATTAAACAAAAAAGATATGGAAATTCAATTTATGTTGAATATAAAAATACCGTATCGATACTGACTTGAGGTATTGCTCTCTTGCAAATATTTTTAATTAATGAAAATATAAAAATACTGACTTGATATTATGGATTTTGGTATATTTCTCTACAAATTTGATCAAACTTAAAAGGTTTGATTTTTAAAAAAAGTAATGCATCTTATATTTTGAAACGGAGTGATTAGTTTTTTCTTTTTTGAGAAACCCAACAACACCAATAACATAGCAAAGCGCGTCTAACCCTTCTAGTCTCAAATTAATTGTCAGCCTTGCTATTTGACAATCCATCCAAGCCCAAACCCTGAACTAGTTTAATACTATGTGTGTATTAATCCATCTCTAGCCATCGGCACAGCTTAAAAAATCCGAGCAACCAACTACCTCGAACTTTGTTAAGCGAAAGAACGACCAGTAATGGATCGGTTCTGCTACGTCGCAGTCTGCTAAGCATGCATGCACTACGATGCTTTGTCCTGCAACATGTTATGCCATCATTTGCAAACTGTTCAAAAGAATTGCGTAAGGGCATATGCAAAGTGGATCTCAAACCGCCCGCATTAGTCCGGACCTGAACGTTTTTCGCCATCTAACACGGGACTGCAGCAATGTGCGAACGTCCGAACACACTTTTTCGGCAAACTCGAAGCAAACCGGGACGGAAGGTGTGGAGGTGTTGCAGGGGTCCGAATATAAGCCACGTAAGACTTTTACACCCCAGGCCACTCAAATCTCTCTCTCGGTCGCATTCTCTTCCACTCCGCCCTGGCCCCCCCTTGATTTGCGTTTGTGGCCTCCGACGATGATGATGCGGCCGTACTACCTCTTCGGCCGCCACCCAGGCATTGCGGGACATCCGCAACCATCACCAACGCGCCCGCTCCCCTTGTACTATGGTGTCATCCACTTAGGATCCCTCCCCAGCCAGGTACCTCCGCCCCAGTTGTCGACGATGTCCATGACGATCACCACACCTGACAGGTGTTCAGCCAAATGTCATTGAGCTTTTTTCGAATTTCATGTCTTTTTTAGAGTACGAAGGAGGACGGAGTACTCGAGCATGGACGATGAGTTCTCGTGTGATGCGTGGTTGGCTGTATCGTGGATTTCGTAGGCAGGAGCAGAAGGAGGCTCTTCTGTCAGTGCATGCATAATTCATTTCACGCGCGAAAGCACACCGCATCCTGCGACATGCACATCATCCATGAACACAATGTCAAAGTCGTTATCGTATCGATGGTACAACATCCGGACCACCGTCACCAAGTTTTGTGGCGTGGTTGATCGGCTGGAGGCAAGGTGGCCATTGCGTGCGGTAGCCGTGGAGATCATAAGTTTTGCTTCTTGCTCAACTTGTTGATTGAATAGTTCATTCACTCAATGTTGCTCTACACATTATACAGCCTGTAAACGTTGTTGTGAAGTACCACAGGATAGAGGGATGACTATTTACGCACATAAACTATTGGATGAAACTGAAGGAGCAGTATGTGTGGGATGACATGATCATCCATTCATGAAAACTTTTGAACATATGATTAATCTTGTCGAATTTCAACTTATTGAATTTAACTAATTTAAATCTAATAATCATTAAGGAAAATAACCAGTAGGATGGAAAAAACTAGACATGGAACAATCAATAGAAACTAAATTACATTAAATTTGTATGCTGCCAGCCATAGATCGAAAATTACACCGAAGCAATAGTAAAAGAAATATATGCCTGCAAACGTCTTCGCCATACCAAGCTTAAAAAACCGTAATAGTTACTCGCCTCTTCAAATAGGATATGGAATCAATGAAGCAATATGGGCTGGACCATCACTCCACACCACACAGACTTGCAATCCATCACTACCAGTGTAAAGAGTAGGAAAAATTGAATAATGCCGCAAAACATCACGAAAAAACATGTCGAAGTAGCTGCAACAATAGCCGGCCAATTGCTCTCTTTGCCACATACACCCACTGAGAAGATCCGAAGAGCCAATAGAACTGGCGAAACAAACTCTCATATGCACTTCGTCAATGCTGGTGTGAATGTCGTCGAAGTAAGGAGAGACCAGAGTCACCTTATTCAAATATACCATTTTCGGTGCCACCTCATCAATGCCGCCAAAGAAACAAAACCAAAGAAAAAGAACATGAAACGAATGGGTCCCATTCTCTTGCCACCGCCGAGGCAGCTAGACAGGGGAGAGGAGGGGTACTGACAAGAGAAGGGCCGTCACAGATACCTTTGATGACAACAACTAGGGCTAACGTAGTACTAATTTGACTGTACTAATAGCAACTCTTTAAGACGATAATTCAATTTAGAGCTAGGACTCATGTACACACGATGAACAGTAAAATCAAAACAAAAGGTACAAAAACCATAAAAATCCGAAACTTTTTTCATTCAAGATGCTTCAATGCATGAGGTATATATGTGCAAAAATTCGTGGGTAAACGATATTCAAGGAGCTTGCGGCAAAAAGGATAAAATTGGTTATGACTTGTACGTTTTTTCAAACTTCCTCACATCCCCAAAATTTATCTTTTTCCACGAGCTCCTCAAATGTCCAAACTCCACCTAATTTTGGCACGGGCATCACACATTTGACCATCTTGCACCATAAGTTTTTTTGCTATTTTAAATATTTTTATTGTTCACACCTGGGAGCATCTGGACCTCGGTGCAGAATCGCCGCGTCCCTTGTTAAGAACTCTCGTTTAAGACAGAGGGGGAAGGTGGAGACACGGGAGGGAGGACAGTGAATCACACGCTGGTGCATTAATACTTGTGCAAATACCTACATTTTAACGCTTCTTTTTTTTGTGAAAATACATTTATAATGCTAGTTGGGGTACAATGCAGATCACACCAAATTGTCTAGATCTTTGAGATATAGCTGTGATTGGTGTGATTGTCTAGATTTTTTTTATGATTTGAAGATTACTCACCACGCCTGTTGCGCGATAAGATTAAGATTATTTAGATAGTACTAGGAAATGTTGATGGGGAATGATACATGGGAAACAAATAATTTCCTACGCTCATCAAGATCAATCTAGGAGATGCACATCTACGAGAGGAGAGATTGGATCTACATACCCTTGTAGATCGCTAAGCGGAAGCGTTAAGAAACACAGTTGATGTAGTCAAACATCTTCGTGATCCAATCACGATCCGTCCACGAACTCCCGATCAAGTGCCGAATGGACGACACCTCCGAGTTTAGCACACATGCGGCTCATAGGCGTCCTCTCCTTCTTGATCCAGCAAGCGAGAGAGAGAGGGGTTAGATGATCGAGACCAACACGACGACATGGTGATGGTGGTGGAAGCGGAATTTCGACAGGGCTTCGCCAAGGGCGTACTGGTGAAACGTGAGAGGAGTTGGGAGAGGTAAAGGGCAAGGGTCGAAGGGTGCCTTCCCCTAACGCCTCTCCACCTTTATATAGGCGTGGAGGGGGCTGGTGGCTTGCCCCCCAAGGCCCTAGGTTCATTGGCCAAAGGGGGAGGAAGGAAATCCCACCTTTCCTTCCCCACCGATCGCTATCCCCCCTTTTAGGGATCCTGATCTTATCCCCTTGGGATATGATACTATTCCTTTTAAGGGAGGATCTTGGTGCGCCTAGACCAGGGTTGTGGGGACATTCCCCAGTACCCACGTTCATGTGGGTTCCCCATGCAGGTGGGCCCCACTCGGGAACCTTCTAGAACCTTCCTGGTACAATACCGAAAAAACTCGAACTTTTTCCGGAACCCTGATAACAATTTTCCATATATGAATCTTTACCTTCGGACTATTACGAAACTCCTCGTGATGTCCCGGATCCATCCAGGACTCCAAACAACCTTTAGACTTTCCACTATTAATATCTCAATACTACCCTAGCGCTACTGAACATTAAGCGTGCGACCCTACGGGTTCGAGAATCATGTAGACATGACCGAGACTCCTCTCCAGTCAATAACCAATAGCGGGAACTGGATGCCCATATTGATTCCTACATATTCCACAAAGATATTTATCGGTTGAACCACGATGTCAAGGACTCAGTTAATCCTGTATACAATTCCCTTTGTCCGGCGATGTGTTACTTGCCCGAGATTCGGTCGTTGGTATCTCCATACCTAGTTCAATCTCGTTACCGGTAAGTCTCTTTACTCGTTCTTTAATACAATATCATGTGACCAAACTCATTAGTCACATGCTTGCAAGCTTCTTATGATGTTGTATTATCGAGAGGGCCCCGAGATACCTCTCCGTCATACGGAGTGACAAATCCCAGTCTTGATCTATGCCAACTCAACAGACACCCTCGAAGATACCTATAGAGCATCCTTATAGTCACCCAGATAAGTTGCGATGTTTGATACACTCAAGGTACTCCTCCGATGTCAGTGAGTTGCATGATCGCATGGTCATAGGAACAGATACTTGACATGCAGAAAACGGTAACAATAAACTTGATACGATCATATGCTACATTTATAGTTTGGGTCTTGTCCATCACATCATTCTCCTAATGATGTGATCTCGTTATCAAATGACAACTCATGACTATGACTAGGGAACCATAGCCATCTTTGATCAATGAGCTAGCCCGGTAGAGGCTAACTTGGGACATGTTGTTGTCTATGCAGCCACACATGTATTTGAGTTTCCAATCAATACAATTATAGCGTGGATAATAAACGATTATCATGAACAAGGAAATATAATAATAACCACTTTATTGTTGCCTCTAGGGCATACTTCCAACAGTCTCCCACTTGCACTAGAGTCAATAATATAGCATTACATGGTAATGAATCTAACACCCATAGAGTCCTAGTGTTGATCATGTTTTGCCCGTGGAAGAGGTTTAGTCAACAGATCTACAACATCCAGATCTGTATGTACTTTGCAAATGTTTATGTCCTCCTCCTTGATCGCATCGTGGATGAAATTGAAGTGTTGCTTTATGTGTCTGGTCCTCTTGTGAAACCTTGGTTCCTTAGCTAGAGCAATGGCACCAGTGTTGTCACAGAACAGAGTCATTGGGTCCAGTGCACTGGGCACAACTCCAAGATCTATCATGAACTACTTCATCCAGACACCTTCCTTTGTTGCCTCCGAGGCAGCTATGTACCCTGCTTCGTAGGTAGAATCGGCTACCATGCTTTGCTTGGAACTGCACCAGCTTACCGCTCCCCCATTTAGAATATACAAGTATCTGGTTTGAGACTTAGAGTCATCCGGGTCAGTGTCAAAGCTTGCATCGACGTAACCCTTTACGATGAGCTCTTGATCACCTCCATAAACAAGAAACATTTCCTTAGTCCTTTTCATGTACTTAAGGATATTCTTGACCGATGTCTAGTGTTCCACTCCTGGATCACTTTGAAACCTTCCGACCATACTTATGGCAAGGCTGACATTTGTCCTTGTGCACATCATCGCATACATGATAGAGCTTATGGTAGAAGCATAGGGGATGACACTCATCTTTTCTCTATCCTCTGTAGTCGTTGGGCATTGAGTCTTACTCAACTTCACACCTTGCAAAACAGGCAAAGAACCCCTTCTTGGACTGATCCGTTTTGAACTTCTTCAAAACTTTATCAAGGTATGTGCTTTTTGGAAGTCCTATCAAGCATCTTGATCTATCTCTATAGATCTTTATGGCTAATATGAAAGCATCTTCTCCTAGGTCCTTCATTGAAAAACTCTTGTTCAAATATTCCTTCACGTTATCCAAAGTTCTATATTGTTTGCAGTCAGCAATATGTCATCCACATATAATATTAGAACTGCTATAGAGCTACCACTCACTTTCTTGTAAATACAAGCTTCTCCGTAAACTTGTATAAACCCAAACGCTTTGATCACCTCATCAAAGCAAAGATTCCAACTCCGAGATGTTTGCACCAGTCCATAAATGGGTCGCTAGAGTTTGCACACTTTGTCAGAATTCTCTGGATCGACAAAACCTTCCGGTTGCATCATATATAACTCTTACTTAAGGAAACCGTTAAGGAACGCTGTTTTGACATCCATCTGCCATATTTCATAATAGAAAAATGCAGCTATTGCCAACATGATTCTAAAGGACTTAAGCATCGCTACGGGTGAGAGAGTCTCATCATAGTCAACTCCTTGAACTTGTGGAAACCCCTTTGCCACAAGTCGAGCTTTATAGATGGTGACATTACCGTCCGCGTCCGTCTTCTTCTTGAAGACCCATTTTATTCTGAATGGCCTTTCGCCCTTCAGGTAATACTTCCAAAGTCCATAATTTGTTTTGATACATGGATCCCATCTCGGATTTCATGGCCTCTAATCATTTGTCGGAATCCGAGCCCACCATCGCTTCTCCATAGCTCATAGGTTCATCGTTGTCCAACAACATGACTTCTAAGACAGGGTTATCGTACCATTCAGGAGTAGTACGTATCCCTGTCGACCTACGAGGTTCGATAGTAACTTGATCCGAAAATTCATGATCACTATCATTAGCTTCCTCTTCAACTGATGTAGGTGCCACAGAAACATCTTTCTGCGTTGCGCTACTCTCTGGTTGAAGTGAAGGTTCAGTAACCTCATCAAGTTCTATCTTCCTCCCACTCAATTCTTTCGAGAGAAACTCTTTCTCGAGAAAGGACCCGTTCTTAGCGACAAACACTGTGCCTTCGGATCTGAGATAGAAGGTATACCCGAGCGTCTCTTTTGGGTATCATATGAAGACGCATTCATCCGCTTTGGGTTCGAGCTTTTCTAGCTGTAGCCTTTTGACATAAGCATGGCAGCCCCAAACCTTAAGAAATGACAGCTTAGGTTTCTTGCCAAACCATAGTTCATATGGTGTCGTCTCCACAGACTTATATGGTGCCCTATTTAAAGTGAGTGCAGTTGTCTCTAATGCATAAACCCAAAACAATAGTGGCAGATCGACAAGAGACATCATAGAACGCACCATATCCAATAAGGTATGATTATGACGTTCGGACACACCATTACGCTGTGGTGTTCCAGGTGGCATCAGTTGTGAAACAATTCCACATTGTCTTAAGTGATTGCCAAACTCATAACTCAGATACCCTCCCCCTCGATCAGATCGTAGGAATTTGATCTTCTTGTTACGATGATTCTCAACTTCACTCTGAAATTGTTTGAACTTTTCAAATGTTTCATACTTATGCTTCATTAAGTAAATATACCCATATCTACTCAAATAATTGGTGAAGGTGAGAAAGTAACGATATCCACCGCGCGCGTCAATGCTCATCGGATCGCACACATCAATATGTATGATTTCCAACAAGTCACTTGATCGTTCCATTGTTCCGGAAAACGGGGTCTTAGTCATCTTGCCCATGAGGCAAGGTTTGCATGTATCAAGTGATTCAAAATCAAGTGACTCCAAAGTCCATCAGCATGGAGTTTCTTGATGTGTTTTACACCAATATGACCTAAGTGACAGTGCCACAAGAAAGTGGTACTATCATTACCAACTCTACTTCTTTTGGCATCAATGTTATGAACATGTGTATCATCACTATCGACATTCAGTAAGAATAAGCCCCTCACAATGGGTGCATGACCATAAAAGATATTACCCATATAAATAGAACAACCATTATTCTCCGATTTAAATGAGTAACCGTCTCGCATTAAACAAGATCCGTATAATGTTCATGCTCAACGCAGTCGCTAAATAACAATTATTCAGGTTCATCACTAATCCCGATGGTAATCCAAGAGCGAACGTGCCGACGGATGATGACCCACAAGTTTAGGGGATCTACCGTAGCCTTTTTGATAAGTAAGAGTATCGAACCCAACGAGGAGCAGAAGGAAATGATAAGCGGTTTCAGCAAGGTATTCTTTGCAAGCACATAAATTATCAGTAACAGATAGTTTTGTGATAAGGTAATTTGTAACAGGTAACAAGTAATAAAAGTAAATACGGTGCAGCAAGATGGCCCAATCCTTTTTGTAGCAAAGGACAAGCCTAGACAAACTCTTATATAAACGAAAGAGCCCCCGAGGACACATGGGAATTATCGTCAAGCTAGTTTTCATCACGTTCATATGATTCACGTTCGGTACTTTGATAATTTGATATGTGGGTGGACCGGTGCTTGGATAGGTCCCTTACTTGGACAAGCATCCCACTTATGATTAACCCCTATTGCAAGCATCCGCAACTACAACAGAAGTATTAAGGTAAATCTAACCATAGCATGAAACAGATGGATCCAAATCTGCCCCTTACGAAGCAACGCATAAACTAGGGTTTAAGCTTCTGTCACTCTAGCAACCCATCATCTACTTATTACTTCCCAATGACTTCCTATAGGCCCAAACAATGGTGAAGTGTCATGTTGTCGACGTTCACATGACACCACTAGAGGAAAGACAACATACATCTCATCAAAATATCGAACGAATACCAAATTCACATGACTACTTATAGCAAGACTTCTCCCATGTCCTCAGCAACAAACGTAACTACTCAAAAATCATATTCATGTTCATAATCAGAGGGGTATTTATATGCATAATGGATCTGAACATATGATCTTCCACCCAATAAACCGACTAGCATCAACTACAAGGAGTAATCAACACTACTAGCAACCCACAGGTACCAAACTGAGGCTTTGGGACAAAGATTGGATACAAGAGATGAACTAGGGTTTGAGATGAGATGGTGTTGGTGAAGATGTTGATGGAGATTGACCCCCTCCCGATGAGAGGATCGCTGGTGATGATTTCCCCCTCCCGGAGGGAAGTTTCCCCGGCAGAACAGCTCCGACGGAGCCCTAGATTGGTTCCGCCAAGGTTCCGCCTCGTGGCCGCGGAGTTTCGTCCCAAAAGCTTGCTTATGATTTTTTCCTTGACGAAAGACTCCATATAGCCAAATATGGGCATCAGACGGCCAGCAGGGGGCCCACGAGGCAGGGGGTGCGCCCCCCACCCTCGTGGACGGTGGGTGGCCCCCTGTGGTACTTCTTTCGCCCAATATTTTTTATATATTCTGAAAGGTGCTCCCGTGAAGTTTGAGGACTTTTGGAGATGTGCAGAATAGGTCTATAATATTTGCTCCTTTTCCAGCCCAGAGTTCTAGCTGCCGACATTCCCCCTCTTCATGTAAACCTTGTAAAATAAGAGAGAATAGGCATACGTATTGTGACATAATGTGTAATAACAGCCCATAATGCAATAAATATCGATATAAAAGCATGATGCAAAATGGACGTATGAACTCCCCCAAGCTTAGACCTCACTTGTCCTCAAGAGAAAGCCGATATTGAAAATAAGTCTGCATGTTTAGAGATAGAGGTGTCAATAAAATAAAATACGGACATGAGGGCATCATGATCATTCTTAGGGCATCAACATATAGTGAAGTTTCAGGACTTTTGGAGATGTGCAGGATAGGTCTCTAATATTTGCTCCTTTTCCAACCCAGAATTCCAACTGTCGGAATTCTCCCTCTTCATGTAAACCTTGTAAAATAAGAGAGAACAGGCATAAGTATTGTGATATAATGTGTAATAACATCCCATAATGCAATAAATATTAATATATAAGCATGATGCAAAATGGACGTATCAACTCCCCCAAGCTTAAACCTCGCTTGTCCTCAAGCGAAAGCCGAAATCAAAAAATATGTCCACATGTTTAGAGATAGAGGTGTTAAAATAAAATACGGACATGAGGGCATCATGATCATTATTTGTGACGCCCCCGATTTGATCGTACACTAATCATACACGCAAACGTGTACGATCAAGGTCAGGGACTCACGGGAAGATATCAGCATCTCCAGCCGTTGCCCTCCCAGGGGGTGCCTAAAATCGCCGCCTGGGGGTGAGCCGGCGCAAAAATTGGGCCTGGGGGCGAGTTGGTCCCCCCTGGGATCCTCCTAAACTACTCCTGGTCGCCGTCAGCGGGCTGCACGTAGTAGTAGGCACCTCCCGAGTAGTAGTAGTCGTCGTCGACGGTGGCGTCTGGAACCTGAGCTCCAACATCTGGTTGCGACAACCAGGTAGAAGGGATAGAAGGAAAAGAAGGGGAAGCAACCGTGAGTAATCATCCAAAGTACTCGCAAGCAAGGAGCTACACTACATATGCATGGGTATATGTGTAAAGGCCATATCGGTGGACTGAACTGCAGAATGCCAGAATAAGAGGGGGATAACTAATGCTGTCGAAGACTACGCTTCTGGCCACCTCTATCTTGCAGCATGTAGGAGAGAGTAGATGGTAAGTTCACCAAGTAGCATCAAGTAGCATCGTATAGCATAATCCTCACCGATGATCCTCCCCTCGTCGCCCTGTGAGAAAGCGATCACCGGTTGTATCTGGCACTTGGAAGGGTGTGTTTTATTAAGTATCCGGTTCTAGTTGTCATAAGGTCAAGGTACAACTCCAAGTCGTCCTGTTA
>NW_024119315.1:0-8328 GCF_003073215.2 Triticum urartu
CCTCCGCCGTCGGTCCGCGCCGGTCGCAGCTCCTCGTCGGCCACCTTCCTCCGCTCCAATCAAGAGCCCAAACTTGTACGCAACTCCCTCGCCATCCGCCACAGCCTCCAGCCGCCCGCGACTCCTGGCCGTCGCGCCGCCCGCGACTCCTGGCCTTCGCGCCGCCCATGCTCCTCCCCGCACCGACCAGCAGCAGCGCCGCCCGTGCTCCTCCTCCTCCTGCCTGAGCCTTCCAGCTCCTCGATTCAGGCACTGGAGCTCCGGATCCGGCCAATTGACCTCCGTCCGTGCTCCTCCCCGCACTAACCAACAGCAGCAGCAGTGCAGCCTGTGCTCCTCCTCCTGCCTCAGCCTTCCAGCTCCTCGATTCAGGCACTGGACCTCCGGATCCGGCCAATTGACCTCCGCCCGTGCTCCTCCCCGCACTGACCAACAGCAGCACTAGCGCTGCCTGTGTTGCTGTTTGAATTGATCCAAATTGTTAATCGCCAAAGAAATTGATCGCCGGAGTTGTACCACTTCTTCTCGCCACAGACAGAAATTGATCAGATGTGGTGATTGACCAGGACGTCTTCTCACCAGTCACAACAAGCTTGAATTGATAGCCAGAGCAATTTTGAATTGATCAGCAAGGAGCAGCCACTGTCCATCTGTTCACCTGTCAAAACTAGCAGATCAACAGTAGGAGCAAGGATCAGCAAGGAGCAGCAAGGATCAGCAAGGAGCAGAAAATTGGCAAATTAGCAGATCAACAGTAGGTGAGCTATTTATGTGCTCCATCTGCTACAAGAAATTCAGTGTACTCATGCTTGTAATTGTACTCTTGCAAACAAATTACTCCATGCTAGTACTCCAGATCATGATTAAGAACTCAAGAAAACAATGTTAGTTCTGGCACTAAGTGTGGCTCTGCATCTGTGAGATCACTTCTGGTGTTAGTATTGGGTCATGCAACTTCGGCTAGGATGTTCTTGGTTGCTTAATAACTTAACTAGATAGACATACTTAATGCAAAAAAAGCAGGCACAAAGATTTCTTATACTAACCATGTAGGATATGACACCAACACCAAATCCTTCAAGCAATCGTCCCATATACAGGAAAGAAGTGTCCTGTAAAACAAACGCCGACAAGCGCGACAGGTTCAGAAGCAGCAACAGCAAGTGGTGAAACTAAGCCTTTGGAAAATGCACTACTGTCATACTTTTGCGAAGGAGATGGCAAGCCAGCCGATGATGTTAGGAATAGCAGCAATCATACCACCATCCTAATCCTAATTTTAATTTTGCTCCTAGCTACTCCTAATTTTTAAGTACTCTACAGTAACAGAAAAGGTACTGAATTTTCTTAATTTGATCATACCACCATCTCAATGAATCAATGTTAATTAAAGGAGTACATTTTTTTAATTTTCAGTAGTACAAATCCCAACAACATCATCAGTCCAAAACATTAAGCTATTAACTGAATTTTGTGTGCATAACTGAATTTAACTGAAATTACATCTATCTCTGAAATTAATACCAACTGGTCCTTTGGTCTAAGTGGTGGTAATTCTTGAGTAAGTACATCCTTGACAAAGAGAAGAGAAGAGAGAAAAGATTCATTTATTTTTAAAAGTACTGATGCAAGCAGTAGAGTACACAAAACCTTCATTAGAGTATAAAAAAGTTTATGCAAGCATTAAAGGAACAATTTCAGTTATTTTAATTAACTGGGAAAGTTCCGGCTAATTTTATTAAAGGAAAAGGTTGAGTTAATTTTAATTAAAAAAAAAGAAGAGAAGAGAATAGCAGAGCAAGCAATGCTACTGCTCCAAGCTAATCTGACTGCAAATCATAAACTACTGCAAGCAGCTCCATGAAAAGAAGTACTGCAAGCAGGCTACTCCAACCAGTACTACACTAAGTAATGTCACTTCAAGTAGTACTACACCAACTAATCTCTACTGATGTCATTTAAAGCAGTAATCTCTTCAACTAATCTCTACTGATGTCATTTACAGTATTTTTTGTAAACTGAATTTTTTGCCAAGGAAACAAAATTTTATAGCTTCAGGCCTAAGTACAGAATAGCTTCAGGAGCAAAGGAAAAGAAAAACATACCCAAATTTCTGAAGTGTTTCAGGCATCTCCCAACAATCTGGACGGGCAAAAAGGGAGTTTTATTCTCGTCTATGAAATTCATACCAACAATTCTTCCTTCCAAATCAATCAGAAGACCACCAACGAAAATCTGAAGAAAATGGTACCAATGTTAACAAGTACTCATTCAATAAGATCCATACAAAGAATGTGAGCACTTATAGAGCTTAATTTCTACTCCATGAGTATCAATGCAAGCAGAAGCAGAACTCACCATAGTGATATACTGAATGTTGTTGTCCTTGTTTTGCCTCTGAGGCTCCATTTGACAAGTGCTGACCATAAGTTCATCGCTTCAGCTGCAAACTTCCAGACTCAAATGTTCGGGCAACTGCAACGACCGGAGTAGGTGTCAGGAAGTAGGAGTCCGGGAGGTCGGCAAGCACCACCACGGGAAGATCAGCTTCTCACCTTGTGTAGAACAGAGAACAGGGAGCAAATCTGAACATGGAGTAGTCGATGTTCACTTTGACGATGCCTCCCCATCTGCAAAGCCGCCGCCGTCGGCCTTCGCGGCGGGGGGCTACTTGGATGTTTCATTAACCTAGGAAACTAATTCTTGCTTTGACAGTAAACGGACAACAATTGACCATAATAATATTGTCTTTCTTGCTTTGACAGTAAACAGACAGCAATTGACTAATTCTTGCTTTGATAGTAAACATACAACAATTGACAGTACACAGACTGAATTTATATGTACTTCTTCTTCTTCTTCTTCTTGTACTTCTACTTCTACTTCTACTTCTACTTCTACTTCTACTTCTACTTCATCTTACATATTCATATCTTCAGGAGAAAATGGATCTCCCAGACCTCAACTTCACTCCACCTGCAGAAGATGTGGATGAAAATGCAGAAAATGAAATGGAAGGACATGTAGGAGATGATATGGAAGGAGATGCCGGAGAGGGAATGGAAGGAGATGAAATTGTTCAAAATCCAGGTACAGTTACACTTGATCATTCCATCATTTCATCACTTGATCAGTCCATCACTTCATCACTTGATCATTTCATTTAATCATTTCTTTGTTGTATGTCTTGGTGCAGGTGCTGGACAAGTTGGTAGAAAAAATAAAACCCTCAATGACCAGCAAAAATTTGCTGCTTATGTAGCATTGCATACACTGTGTATGAGTAGAGGAGGCACTTTTAAGAAAACCGATACGCAAGATATTGCAAATTTTTTTGCAGTGGGTGTTTGGAATATACAAAGAATTTGGAGGAAAGCAATGTTGCAAATTCAACAAGGTCAAGAGGTAGATGTTGCCGATCAGAGAAAAGGAAATTCTGGAAGAAAGCCTAAGGACATTAACCTAGAAAAAATCCTAACAATCCCATTAAACAGGAGGTCTACTATTAGATCACTAGCCTGGCAACTGGGATGTAGCCCTACCACACTTCATAGAAAGTTCATGCGCAAAAACTGGACTTGACATTAGATTAGTACAACAGCCTGCCAACAGTCCTGATTTGAATGTGCTTGACCTTGGGTTTTTCAACTCGCTGCAATCGCTGACAGATTGTCTGAGTCCTAAAACACTACAAGACCTTATTGCAGGTGTTTTGGAGGAATTTGAAGGCTATGATGTTTACAAGCTCAACAGAATTTTCCTAACTCTACAAATGTGCATGATTGAGATCATGAACCATGCGGTGGGAAATGCGTATAAAATACCACATGTTAACAAGGAAAGGCTTGAGGGTCTTGGGCAGCTACCTCCAAGACTAACATGCCCGAAAGAGGTTTACACGAATGCCCTATACAACTTAGAGGTAATGGGGAGGGTTCAGTGATGAGGCTTGTTCGGATGCTTGAGATGAGGCTTGTTCGGATGCTTGAGATGAGGCTTGTTCGGATGCTTGAGATGAGGCTTGTTCGGATGCTTGAGATGAGGCTTGTTCCGATGCTTGACATGAGGCTTGTTCAGATGCTTGAGATGAGGCTTGTTCCAATGCTTGACATGAGGCTTGTTCAGATGCTTGAGATGAGGCTTGTTCCGATTCTTGACATGAGGCTTGTTCAGATGCTTGAGATGAGCTTGTTCAGATGCTTGAGATGAGGCTTGTTCCGATTCTTGACATGAGGCTTGTTCAGATGCTTGAGATGAGCTTGTTCAGATGCTTGAGATGAGGCTTGTTCCGAGGCTTGACATGAGGCTTGTTCAGATGTGGAGTATGTGTAGTTCCTTGAGATGAGACTTGTGCGGAGTGCATCCCATGTGAAATTACTCCATATGTGTAATACTCCATTTTGTGAGGCTTGTATGTGTAACCATTTTGTGATCATTTTTACTCCATATATTTTTTTTCCATTTTGTGAGACTTGTATGTGTAATTCATTTGCTTGTGTGGAGTACTCCATTTAAATGAAAGAGAAGAGAAGAGAGTAGTAGGAGACAAGATGAGTGAATTTAGAGATGAGAAGATAATTTAGAGAAGAAGAGAACAAGCAAAGTAGTAGGAGAGGAAATGAGTGGGAGAGGAGAGGAGTATGGAGGGCACAAGGGAAGTACACTAAACTACAGATGCAAGAAGAGAAAGAGAAGAGAGAAGAAGAGAGAAGAGAAGTCCTGCTGTAACTGAAAAAGTTTCAGTTAAGTAACTGAAAAAATTCAGTTAATGAACTGAAACTTACACCAAACTATTGCTGTCCTACACTAAACTACTAATGTCCTACACTACTGCAAGTGCTATACTACTGCAAGTCAGCAACTGTTAAATTAACAAAAAAAGTTTCATTTAGTTTTACTTAAAGGAAAAGATTCATTTTAAGCTAATGTACCAAGTCAACAGAAGATTCATGACAAGATTAACAGTAGCAGAAGCTTCATGTGCTAAAATCTGAAGCTTCATGTGCAAAATTGCAGAATTTGCAAAACTGAAAATGTGATTTAGAAAATAAATAGCAGTGGAAACACGGGCCTCATTGCAGAATTTTGGAGCAGACTACTGAAAAGAGAAGAGAAAGAGAAGAGAAGCGAAGGGAAGAGAGCGAGAGTAGAGAAGAGAAGAGTAAGAGAAGATAAGAGAATTCTTCGCACTGCTCCTCTTCCTACTCCAAGAACTACTCCTACTCCTAACAGAAAGAAATTAAGTTAATTAACTTAAAAAAGTTTTTTCAGTTAATTAACAGGAGTAGTTCTAAGGTGCAGAGTAGTTTCAGTTATTTAACAGGAGTAGTTTTAAGGTGCATAGTAGTTCTAAGAACTACTCCTACTCCTAAATTTAATTTACTAAAGAGAAGAGAAGTGAGTAGAATTACTCAAAGCCTTGCTAAACAGCAAATCCTATACTCCAGCACATAAAAGTTCCTACAGAGCAAGCAATTGGCTTTCTTCCAATTAGCTTGATACTCCACAGATTAGGTTGCAGCAAAAATGCACTACAGAGCAAACAATTACTCCAAACAAGCACTATTGATCAGCATCCTACTCCTGAAAACAAGCACTACTTGCACTTACAAATTCGGTGTTAATTACTGTACAGTAACACTGATCATGGGAGTACAAAAGGTTTCAGTTAATTTAAATTAACTGAAAAGGTGTAATTTATTTTCAATTACTGGACAGTGCAATTGAGAGTTTATTTACTGTCATTATTTAAGTTGCGATACAAACTATATGTGCATCCAAAAGAATTCGGCTATGAGTATCCGCTTACTAAGATTCGGTGTATCTTTTTCCTGAAGTTCAGCCAACTGTTCTTTTCCTGAATGCTCACCTGCAGCAGCAACATTGCACAAAGAGGCGAATTCAGTCAAGTGCAGAGACGAGTCAGAGGCAAATTCAGTCAACATTTGCACAAAGAACTGTTGTCTCATGTAACTACAGAGGCCAGAGCGCCCTCATCGCCAACCAGGACCAGTCTGTACCTTTGTTTGCACGGGAGTGGTTGTCGTCCGCTTCGGCGAGCATCGCTGCCATGGTCCTGCAGTAGAGCATTCGCATAAGAGCAGAGCAGAGGGCAGCTGCTGCTCCCCATGTTCTCTTCTTCAGTCTTGAAATTGAGAGAGCAAGCAGCAAGAGGGGATGATTGCTGAAATTACCCACAAACGACAGGCGATTCAGTAGAAATTCGCAGCTGGAGGCTGGCCGAATCGGCTCTGCCCCAAAAAATTTCATGGAGAGAGGGAGAGTAGTGAACTGACCTGGAGCTGGATCTGGACAGAGGAGGTCAGAACTGGCCATGGCGCTCCTCCCTCCGACAGGCTCTCCGTCTTCCTCGGCGGTGGCAACGGCATGACGAGAGCGAAGAGGACTACACAAAGTAAGAGCGGCCGGCACCACCCCCCTATTCCCACTGCTCTGGTCCAGCACCACTGCTCCAATCCAAAACTGCCCTCCTCCTCCCGCTGCTCCAACACGGATCGAGCACCGCCGCCCACAGATCGAGCACCCCGGCTGGTAAAAATTTCACCTTTGACCGACGAGGGGGAGACGGGTTGCTAGTTTTAGGGGTGGCGAGGAGCAAGGCGGCAGTGAGGAAGACACCGACGAGAGGGAGAGGGTGGTGACTGGCCGGCGGCACAAAGGATCTGGACGGGGAGGAGCGAGTGGTCGTCGGGAGAGAGTGTTGGCCGGGAGAGAGCGTGTGGTCGGGGAGAGAGCGAGTGCGAGTGCAAAAGGGGAAATGGGAGAAATACCATAACGTGACAAAAAATGAACTGACAATCCCCGACGACAACTATTTCGAAACAGAGGGAGTACTTTTTTATATTCTTTTGCTTTTCTGACCTGTATACCCAACGGGGCCTCATGATTCATTTATGAGACACGCTCTGAAGTCTTCTCTGCAGCAATTATTAGTTATCGACCAGCCCATGCCAACAGCACACTACCCACTAGCACCCGAAGCTTTAGAGCAACGCTAGCAGATATGCTATATTCTCACCGGCCCTTATAATTTCGGCGGTTTTATCTTTTTGGCCTTTTTGGCCCCAAACAAGTCCAGTAAAAATCATCCGACCGTTAAAAAAATATACTAGCGGTCTACAAATTGCCCCCTCCGTAGCTATATCTATGGGTCTGGGCATTTTAGGGTTCGCTTCCTGCATACGCTCCGCCCCTCCGCCTTCTCCTTTGTTTTCTCCGGCGAGCGATTCCGCCCATTTCTTTCCTTTCCCCACAGATCCATGGCCGGAGGTGCTTGCGGGCATGGGGGCCCCCCGCCGCCGCGCAAGCTCCCCCGGCATGACATGGAGACCGGCAGGGCTTGCTTCCACGAGCTTGACGAAGCGCTTTTCCCGCACACCAAGAGGTGCTCAGACACGGATGAGGAGCTGCTCGTCACGCAACGCGTAGAGGCGGCCGGAGAAGATGGCACAACAGAAAGGCTCGCCGTCACCAAGGAAGGCCATGTGCACACCCATGCTTGCTGGAGGTCGGCGGAGGCGTTCTACCTCGGCGTCGAGGACTGATGAGCCAGCCTTCCTTAGGTTAAATTTAGTTTGATCTATGCTATTTATGCTATGTACTATGATTTATGATGAACTCCGGTTGTGTTTCTCAAACTTTTTAGCGCGAACTAGATTTTAAATATGCATTATGTTTTAGCTTATCTGTTCTGCCGGCTACCCTGAGATCGCGCAAAATTGTTTTAGGAAGAGCCGTATACTATCTTTGCGGCACACAATTTTGGACATCTGCTAGAGTTGCTCTTACACGTGTGGACACGAACTAGCTAGTCACACAAATAAGCCCACTCAACGGGGCGTTTTGATCATCACTAGTGATCAAAACATTTATTTACAGAGGGAGTATAATTTGTTCCGGCCACAGTGAAAGGATCGATATGGTTGACTAGAGGGGGGGGTGAATAGGCAACTACCAATTTTTAGCTTTTCTTTACCAAATTAAACTTTGCATCAAAGAAGGTTGTCTAGATGTGCAGCTAGGTGAGCAACCTATGTGATGCAACAACAATAAGCACACAAGCAAGCAAGGGAACAAACACTAAAGAGCATGCACAAGTGAAGGTAAGAGATAACCAAGAGTGGATCCGGTGAAGACGAGGATGTGTTACCGAAGTTCCTTCCTTTTGAAGGGAAGTACGTCTCCGTTGGAGCGGTGTGGAGGCACAATGCTCCCCAAGAAGCCACTAGGGCCACCGTATTCTCCTCACGCCCTCACACAATGCGAGATGCCGTGATTCCACTATTGGTGCCCTTGAAGGCGGCGACC
>NW_024119316.1:0-19212 GCF_003073215.2 Triticum urartu
GAACCGGTCTATAATGTGAATGTCAAGAGGCATAAGCCTAATGAGATAAATCCGACATACTTCTGGCATTGCCAACTAGGACACATTAGTCTGAAACGCATGAAGAAGCTCCATGATGATGGGCTCCTAACTTCGTCCGACTTTTGGTCGTTCGAGACATGCGAATCATGCTTCCTCGGCAAGATGACTAAGTCTCCTTTCATGAAGAGTTGCGAGAGGGCGTTCGAGCTGTTGGAGGTGATACACAATGATGTGTGTGGACCAATGAGCACAACTGCCAGAGGTGGCTATCAGTACTTCATGACTTTTACCGACGACTTGAGTAGATATGGATATATCTATTTGATGAGGCACAAGTCGGAAATTTGTGAAAGGTTCAAAGAGTTTCAAAACGAGGTTGAGAATCAGCTCGGCAAGACTATAAAACTTCTACGATCTGATCGTGGAGGTGAGTACATGACCCAGGAGTTTGATGATCATCTGAAAATCCAAGGTATAGTACCTCAGCTCACACCTCTGGGTACGCCACAGAGAAATGGCGTATCGGAACGGAGCAATCGTACCTTGTTGGACATGGTTCGATCTATGATGAGCAAATTGGATTACCCTTGTCATTTGATATGTCTCCAATGTATCTACTTTTCCAAACACTTTTGCCCTTGTTTTGGACTCTAACTTGCATGATTTGGATGGAACTAACCCAGACTGATGCTATTTTTAGCAGAATTGCCATGGTATTATTTTTGTGCAGAAATAAAAGGTCTTAGAATGACCGGAAAATCAACGGAGAATATTTTTGGAATATATAAAAATTACTAGCGAAAGAATCCACGCCAGGGGGACCACACCCTGTCCACGAGGGTGGGGCGCGCCCCTGCCTCGTGGGCCCCCTGACACTCCACCGACCTCAACTCCAACTCCATATATTCACTCGGGGAGAAAAAAAATCAGGGAGAAGGATTCATCGCATTTTATGATACGGAGCCGCCGCCAAGCCCAAAAATCTCTTGGGAGGGCTGATCTGGAGTCCGTTCGGGGCTCCGGAGAGGGGACTCCGGGGAATCCGTCGCCATCGTCATCATTAACCTTCCTCCATCACCAATTTCATGATGCCCACCACTGTGCATGAGTAATTCCATCATAGGCTTGCTGGACGGTGATGGGTTGGATGATATTTATCATGTAATCGAGTTAGTTTTGTTAGGGTTTGATCCCTAGTATCCATTATGTTCTGACATTGATGTTGCTATGACTTTGCTATGCTTAATGCCTGTCACTAGGGCACGAGTGTCATGATTTCTGATCTGAACCTATTATGTTTTCATGAATATATGTGAGTTCTTGATCCTATCTTGCAAGTCTATAGTCACCTATTATGTGTTATGATCCGTTAACCCTGAAGTGACAATAATCGGGATACTTACAAGTGATGACCGTAGTTTGAGGAGTTCATGTATTCACTACGTGTTAGTGCTTTGGTAAGGTACTCTACTAAAAGGAGGCCTTAATATCCCTTAGTTTCCAATAGGACCCCGCTGCCACGGGAGGGTAGGACAAAAGATGTCATGCAAGTTCTTTTCCATAAGCACGTATGACTATATTCGGAATACATGCCTACATTACATTGATGAACTGGAGCTAGTTCTGTGTCACCCTATGTTATAACTATTGCATGAGGAATCGCATCCAACATAATTATCCATCACTAATCCATTTCCTACGAGCTTTTCTTATATTGTTCTTTGCTTATTTACTTTTCCGTTGCTACTATTACAATCACTATAAAACCAAAACTGCTACCGTTACTTTTGCCACTGTTACCGCTACTATCATATTACATTTCTACTAAATACTTTGCTGCAGATATTAAGTTTCCAGGTGTGGTTGAATTGACAACTCAGCTGCTAATACTTGAGAATATTCTTTGGCTCCCCTTGTGTCGAATCAATAAATTTTGGTTGAATACTCTACCCTCGAAAACTATTGTGATCCCCTATACTTGTGGGTTATCATCATTCTAGGGATACACTCTAGAAACTACAACTTTCACAATTAACTGGGTACCATCAAAATCCGTAGATAAGACACCACATGAGATGTGGACCGGGAAGACTCCCAGTTTGTCTTTTCTAAAGATTTGGAGTTGTGAAGCATTTGTCAAGTGACTTATGTCAGACAAGCTTACACCCAAGTCAGACAAATGCATATTCGTGGGATATCCGAGGGAAACCTTGGGATATAGCTTCTACAATCAGGAAGAGAACAAAGTGTATGTTGCTCGGAATGGGGTTTTTCTTGAGAAAGAGTTGCTCAGTCGGGAGGCCAGTGGGAGGACGGTCCGACTCAAAAAAATTCGAGTACCACTAGGGGATGGCTCGGTGGGTGATGAGATCATACCGGAGTCAATCAGGGAACCCGTAGTGGAAGTGGAACCGGAACCACGGTGGTCGGAAAGATTTCACAGAGTGCGTCATGTATTGTTGCTAGAAAGCGACGAGCCGGCCACGTAAGCGGAAGCGATGGTGAGCCTGTATTCCGAGGCATGGGTAGAGGCCATGCGATCCGAGTTAAAGTCCATGGATGAAAATCAAGTCTGGGATTTGGTTGATCCACCGCCTGGCGTAAAGGCCATTGGCTGCAAATGGGTGTTTAAGAAGAAAACCGATGTGGATGAAAAAATTTAGATCCCCAAAGCTCGGATTGTCGCTAAAGGTTATGGACAAGTTCAAGGAATTGACTATGACGAGACTTACTCACCGGTAGCGAAGCTGAAGTCGGTGAGGATCATACTAGCTATAGCTGCATATATCGATTACGAGATATGGCAGATGGATGCCAAAACGGCTTTCCTTCACGGAAATTTAACCGAGGACATGTATATGATACAGCCCAAGGGTTTTGTCGCTCCGACTAGCACTAGTAAAGTATGCAAGCTCAAGAGATCCATTTATGGGTTGAGGCAGGCATCTCAGAGTTAGAACATTCATTTTGATGAGGTCGTCACTGGTCTGGGTTTCATCAAAAGCGATGAGGATGCTTGTTTATACAAGAAGTTAAGTGGGAGCTCGATTGTGTTTTTGATCTTGTATGTGGATGACATACTACTGATCGAAAATGATGTTTTGATGCTGAACTCGATCAAGGAATCATTGAATGGCAAGTTTTCAATGAAGGACCTTAGTGAGGCGGTTTACATTTTAGGCATCAAGATCTATAGAGATAGATCGAGGAGGCTGCTTGGCTTGAGCCAAAGCATGTACATAGATAAAGTGTTGAGGCGGTTCAACATGAGTGAGGCCAAGAAAGGGTTCTAGCCTATCTCACATGGTATAAGGCTAAGCGAGACTCAGAGTCCTTCGACATCTGATGAGCGAAGCAGGATGAGTCGGATTCTGTATGCCTCAGCAATTGGATCCGTCATGTATGCCATGATATGTACACGGCCTGATGTTGCTTTTGCAATAAGCCTAACAAGTAGATACCAGGGAAACCCAGGTGAGAGTCACTGGGCAGTGGTAAAGACTATTTTGAAGTACCTGAAAAGGACTAAAGAGATGTTCCTAGTTTATAGAGGTGAGGAAAAGCTCGTCGTAAGGGGTTACGCCGATGCTAGTTTCCAAACGAAAGAGATGATTGTCGATCACAGTCCAGATTCGTGTATGTCATGAACGAAGGAGCAGTGAGCTGGATGAGTTCCAAGCAAGATACAGTGGCCGATTCTACCATGGAAGCCGAATACATTGCGGCTTGTGAAGCTGCAAAGGAAGGTGTTTGGATCCGGAACTTTCTGGATGATCTTGGTATTTTCCCGACCTCGGTAAAACCATTGGACCTTTATTGTGATAATTATGGTGTCATCGCACAAGCCAAGGAGCCGAGGGAACACCACAAGACCAGACACATAGATCGGAAATATCACCTGATACGAAAGATCGTAAAGAATGGTGATGTTGAGTTATGCAAAATTCACACTGATGCATGTTGCAAATCCATTAACTAAGCCGCTTCCACAATCCAAGCATGAGGGTCACATTAGAGCTATGGGCATTCAATGTCCATTTGATTGACTCTAGTGCAAGTGGGATACTATTGGAGATATGCCCTAGAGGCAATCATGTATGATGATATTTCCTATGTGTTTATGAATAAAGATAGTCCTTGGACATTATCAATGATGTGTATCAGCAAGTACATGACTTGTTTGTGGGACTATGCATTGTATGATGACTGTCCTAAAAGGTTCCCGATCAAAAGGGCTGTGTGGATGCGCAACCGACTAGACTAGCATATGGCACGATCGATGGCTTGGTCTCACTAGCCATGAAGCATTGGATGCTAACCGGATAATATGGACTCGGAAGGATGTGGTCGGATTCGACGTAGTCAGATCCGAGTTGAGATATGGTCTGAGTCGGACAGACCCAACTATGAGACGCGGCGATATGTCATCTATGAGTCCCTAGTACAACATATGTTCTATGTCCTAAGACCTGAGCTGGCGCACGTACTCGGGATGGTGACAGACTTGCTTTGGGCCAACCAAACGCTACTCCGTGACTAGGTAGTTGCAAAGGTAGGTTTCAGGCTTGTCCAGACCCATGCTGCGAGACATGGTCAAGCAAGATGGGATTTGCCCCTCCGATTAGGAGAGATATACTTTGGGCCTCTCATGCGATCCGACCAGGATAAGCATGGCCATGCGACAAGGATTATGAGATAATCTGGTTTGTGGTCGACATCACTAGAACGAGAAAGAGGTCGGGCTAGCACAAGGATGACAGACTCGCCTTGAGCCCGACAACATATATCGTGTGGCAAAAGGAATGGAAGTATGATGTACAGGTTCACCTAACCAGCTTCATAGTTTGCTTGGTGTTTGGCATGGCTTACTAGCCAACCGTGCAGTTCAGAGGTGATCCGAACTGCGACCAAGCCAACTTGAACCTAAGGGGTCGCGCGCTTAAGGGAAGGAACCTACGAGGTCGGATCCGAGAATACTGGTCGGATGTGATCCGAGCTGTGTTTGGATTCTGGCTGAGTATACTTATGGGCTTTAGGGTCCGTGTGAGACCCAAGTGTTGAGCCCTCGATAGACGACTATATAAAGTGGGGGTGCGGCACACTTATGCGGTTGATCGCTTCGGCGTTGTCACTAGGGTTTGCATGTGTTGAGAATAGACACCTCCACTCGCCGTCGGTTGTGTGATCGGACCTAGCAGTCCACCGCATGACGTTCCTCCTGCACGCACGGATACCTTTAGAGGTGGTGCACTTGTGCGGTTCCGGCGAACCTGTACGTGGGAACCGACGACCGGCAGATTAAGGGAGATCGGACGAGGAGGAGACGATCCACGTGGATTCGCTGCCCCAACTCTTCTTCCCCTGCACGGCACTGCGCGTCTAGTGGTAACGATCTATGATCCATTCCCGTAGCATGTTCCTGGTTGTTCTGCATGTAGGAAAATTTTAATTTGCAGTCAACGCACCCTACCGTAGAACCCAACAGGACCACTTAACATGTGACATGGCCCGCATGAAGCCGTCGCTGTCGACGAGCTTGATGTCGTAGCCAGCTTTACCGAGATACAGTAATACGCTAGCCCACTGACATGAAGCCTTCGGCATGGCAACGTAGTCAACGTCTTCGCCGGCTTCCGTGGCGACGTGTTGCTCCAAGATCGACAGGTCGGGGCAAACGGCGGCCACCTCGCCAATGTCCGCTGGAGAGGCCATGATAAACCTCTTCTTGGCCGAATGCTCGTCGGGCTCCCCTGGATACGTGTCGTGCTTAGGGTGCGACATTCTGGATCAAGGGATGTGGATCTGGAGGGGAGGGACACCGTAGGCCTCATCTAAAAACTCAGGGGAGTGGGGCGACGCTATGGGAATCGCTGGGGTAACCTGAACTTTATTATCTAAGCTAGGAGGAATAGGCAGACCAATAGAGGTTGGCGGCAGCGCCAGCCGCGGCCGTGAGCTAGGGTTCGAGGGGGGAGGGGTGGGTGGGAGGACTGTAGAGGGGGTGTTTGAGGATATGCCGTGATTACTGAAAATTTTAGTAATGGTGGGTGGAGATGGTGGTGGACGAGGGAGGGCGACGGTTCAAATGCTTCTGCTACTGCAATTTTACTATAAGGTCGGTGTTGGATGAGTGTGGGCGACGGTTGAAGTACGACGGCTACTAACTTTTGGGTAAAGGAATTAATGCGCGGCGGGAGTGCCCAAGATCGTGTACGGTCCATTAAGAATATGCGTGTATGATAATAAGGAAAAATGGCGGAACCGCCAATTTTTGCAATGCTCAAGGCGGGTAGTTTGTTTTATATTTCTAGCTAGCCGGTCTATCGCACACGGTTCATCCTAATTTCCAAGCAAACTTACCCGCCTTTAGCTTGCGCAGGTGGTGATTTTACAGCGCACTTTCATCCCACATGGTTAAGCCAGTACCTCCACCCTTTCCTCGCGCTTGCGCAGTCGTGGTGATTTTATAGCGCACTTGCATCACACACGGTTGAGCCAGTACCTCCACCTTCGCTCGTGCATACGAAGTTGTCGTGATTCACTACGCACTTGCATCACACACGGTTAAGATATTATACCCGTGTCCGTTGAGCGTCATCAGAGTCTTTGCCGCAAAAAAACGTTTGAGAGGGTCAGAAGACAGCCACACCAGCATGTGGCCCAAATATATATGAGTGAAAAGGGTGGTCTGTGATGTTCAAAATTCTAATGCACAACTTTGACCGCGCGGTTCCATGGTTGGGCGCATCGCGGAAGATCGATGAGAGGGGCCAGAAGTCAAGAACCACCTAGAAGTGCCCAAATGTATGTAGTAATATTGGGTGTGATGTTTAAAACTTTAAATACACAATGCATAACTTTGGTGGCACCTGCCTCGCAAACCCGAAAGCACCCTTGGATATATCTATAATGACATAATGTCGTAGCTAGCTAGGATGCTTGGCCCACCACCTCCCACTTCGTGTCAGCAGGGCGAATGCATGTAATGATACTTTGGTCATACATGCATGCCGCCATGACCTACCATAAGACGGACCAATGAATCTATCGTTTGGTCAAACGACAACTGTTGTTGTCGATAAACCGATTGGGCCAATAGATTCAACCATCATAAAAATCGCATGAGAGGGACCACAAAACCAACAGCTCTTGCATGTGGCCCAAAATGATGTATGTTGGGAAGGCGTGATGTGTGTTTTCAATATAGAATAATGTACAATTTAGATGTGGTTCCTACCTCTCCATACAGACAACAACCATGAAGGCAAGGTAGTTAAGGACGAGATACGCAGGGTACGATGTAGGTCAAACCCAGCAATCCGAGCATGTAGGAAGGAATCCTGACAACGCATGAGCTCGAGCTTTGGTTGAGCGACATGTGATGGTGATGGGCCCTAACACGAACTAGGAGGAATCCATTCATGGCCAACACATACCCCTCATTGTCGGTCAAAGGGATGATATATATATAGGGAAAATCCATCTGACCACCTAGGGGTAGTTACCCCACATGTCTCAAATACTACCATGTGTTAGTATATATACTACTTTATCATTTTTAGTATGTTCATACACTATATTTAAGATACTTGAAAGTGAGTTACATGAAAAAATTGCAAGTTGACCCATAGTTTTTATTATATTTATGAAATACGTACATATTTGTATGTAAAAAAGAGCATACTCAAAATACGATACATGCTACCTAAAAAATGTGATACATACTAACCAAATGTTATTATATACTACATACTACGCGTACATACTCTCGGTTTTGACAGATACTACATACAACATACAAAACGGAAGTGGTGGTAACTACCATGGGTGGTAGGAAAAATTTGTCCTATATATATACACACACTCGGGGAGCCCACAGATATGTGTGTCGTCACAAAAAACCCGCACAAGGGAGACGTGGTCGATCAAAAGACCCTTTATACACTGCATGCGGCCCGAAAATATGTATGGGTACGGTGGTGTGTGATGTGTTTAAATCCTGAATGCACAACTTCGATGGCCCACCAACTACATTACAAATAGAACACCGTACCTGACTCCAAGCCTGGTTCAATACGTACGATGTCAGTTTCCCAACTTCGAGGCGGTGGGGGCACACATCTATACCCCTGTATAGTGTGCGAATAACTTTAAAAGATGGTCGTTGGATGAAGCCAATCCGACGGTACAGAGATGGCAAATCCAAGCACTACTGGCCATTGGATATCATCTACATTCCACAGGATTTTGCCACATGTACAATCTAGTAGACTCCATGGTTGAACTTAAGCATAATGCACAAACAACAAAACACAAGCACTTCTCCTTTGTTCTAGAATCTTTCATATCTTAATTGCCCAAACTTGTTTTCTAAATGAATTGTCACTATTTGTTTTTACTTTATGCTTTACAATGCACAATTCCATCAATCTTAAAATAGATTTTTTATAAAACTAATTGATTTTGAATGAGATGAACTATACGAATTAAACGAGCATCTACGTCATGCATATATGACTCAAAGCCTACATGCTATAGTGTGGTATTTATTCATAATTTGGTTACCAAATCTCATGCGTGCAATGCACGTGTACGTTACTAGTATCAATAGGAAACCATCATGGTCAAACCCTTCTCGTTGTTGGGTCAAAGGGATAGATTGTGTGGGGCCCCCTCATTGTCGGTAAAGGATAGTATATATAGCTCGGGGAGCCCACAGATATGTGCAGCATCTATAAGCCACACAAGGGAGACATGCTCCATAAGAACACCCTACCCCTTATACCCTGCATGCGACCTAAAAAAGGTTTATATAATCGCCATGATAGGTCAAGTCAATCATTCTTTAATTTTTTTAGAGCAACAAATAACCAATAAAAACATAGTCTACAAATTAGCAAAACAAGGATCCCAAGGTTTATATAATTGCCATGATAGGTCACTATAGAGATATTTATCTCTATAATGACCGTGTCATGGCATTTAAATAAAGCTTGAGATATGCAACTTCCCACCGGGTCACCCATCCTCGGACTACTCCAGCCCGAGCACGCTTAAATTATGCATTCTATTCAACTCGGCTAGCGTACGGGAAGCCACCCCTTGCTGATAGGAATTGCCTCCTTGCCGTTAATGCGTTTCACGCTGGTCACCCTATGGGACCTACTCCCTCCTATCACACACATTTGTGCTTGTAGAAATTATGTGCAATATTTACATGGCCGGTGTGTCGCCGCTAGCCTTTAATGAGCACTGACATTGGTAGCGGGAAAACGATGGGAGAAGAGGCGGGAAACCGATGAGGGGAGTGGCGGGAAACGGTAGCCTATTTAGAAAACGTAGTAGAGAAGGAAGCGTGAGCTAGCACGACGCATGCGCATAGTGCTTTCCCATGTACTGCATCTGTTGTCTAAAGGGCTAAGGGTTGCCGTTTGATCTGGGAGCATCCAACGGTGCACACATATGATCCGTGGGGTTTGGGTTCTGGCCAAGCAGAACGCACGACTCAGATCACGCGCGCAGCACGAGGGAGGGGGCGCATCGGCCACAGTTTGGTAGGCACACGGCTTTCGTGAGCGAACCGTGTGCTATTTGAAAACATTTCATGAGAAGAATCTCAGTTTTTAAATCCCCATAAATCCAAAACTCACCCGAAAATCGTGAAACCCGACATGGTGTCATGACATGGCACATATATGTTGAGGAATTTTTTTCCATCCATTTTGGCGCAAGTTTTATTACAAGCCTCTTACAAACCAGAGCTTCTATCAAAGAAGCTTCGTGGTTCCAATAGGGAAATGTGTCCCCCTTGTAGGCGAAACGCAACCACTGCCTCTTTTCGCCTTGTATTTTCTTCTACGGGCAACATGGAATGACAGGATATCCGTGCTGAAATTTAAACTTATTCAGGGTTCGTTTGGCCTTTTTATACACTAATTGAGTTTCCAAGGCATTTAATGTCCATAATTTAAATCTGAACTTTAAATACATGCTCCAATTCACCAAAATGGCTAGAAATTTTATACATGTGTCCTTGGGTGCATGTTTAGGTCCGATGCCAGGAATGAGAACGAATTACAACCGTACCGGCGTCCTAGCACGTCCTCAAACATTTGGAATCTCGGTTTTTAAATCCCCATAAATCCTAAACTCACCAGAAAGTCATCAAAGGTGGCATGGTGTCACGTCATGGCACATATATGTCGTGGTAAAAACATTGTCCAATTTGGGCCAAGCTTTATTACAAACCTCTTACAAACCGGAGCTTCTCTCAAAGAAGCCTCATGGTTCCGAGAGGGAAACATGTTCCCCTTGTGGGCAAAACGTAATCACTGCCTCTTTTCGCCTTCAATTCTCTTCTACAGCCAAGATGGAATGACAGGATATATGTGCTGAAATTTAAACTTATTCAGGGTTCGTTTGGCCTTTTTATACACTAATTGAGTTTCCTAGGCATTTAATGTCCATAATTCAAATCTGAACTGCAAATACATGCTCTAGTTCACCAAAATGTCTAGAAAAATTATACATGTGTCCTTGGGTGCATGTTTAGGTCCCATGCCAGGAATGGGAACGAATTACAACCGTACCGGCGTCCTGGCTTGTCCTCAAACATTTCGAATCTTGGTTTTTCAATCCCCATAAATCAAGAACTCACCAGAAAGTCATCAAAGGTAGCATGGTGTCATGTCATGGCACATATATGTCATGGTAAAAACATTGCCAATTTGGGCCAAGCTTTATTACAAACGTCTTACAAACCGGAGCCTATCGCAAGAACCCTCGTGGGTTCGATAGGGAAACATATCCCCTTGTGGGCCATACGATAATCGCTCCTCTTCTAGCCTTGTATTTTCTTCTACACGCAACACGGAACAACAGGAGATTCACGCTGAACTTTGAAATTATTCAGGGTTCATTTGACCTTTTTTATTCATTAATTGATTTTTCTAGGCATTTGATGTCCATAATTCAAATCCAAACTACAAATACATGCTCCACTGCACCAAAATGGCTAGAAAAAATGTACATGTGTCCTTGGGGTGCATGTTTAAGTCCCATGGAATGAATGAGAATGAATTCAACCGTCTTGCCGTCCTGGCTTGGCCACAAACATTCCAAATCTTGGTTTTTAAATCACTGTAAATCCAAAACTCACCAGGAAATCATGAAACATGGCATGGTGTCACTACATGGTACATATAATTGTCCAATATTGGGGGAAGATATATTACAAACCTCTTACAAACCGGATCTTGTCGCAACCCTCGTGGTTCCGGTAGGGATACATGCCCCTCTTGTGGGCAAAACGATAATTGATGCCTCTTCTCGCCTTGAACTTTGTTTTCTACAGGCAATATAGAATAACAGGAGTGTCATGCTGAAATTTGAAACTGTTCAGGGTTCGTTTGGCCATTGTATATATTAATTAAGTTTTCTAGGCATTTATTGTAGTGCAGAATTCAAATTTGAACAACAAGCACATGCTCCAGTGAAGCAAAATGTGTGGGAAATCATACATGTGTCATTGCGTGCATGTTTAGGTCTGATCTAAGGAATGGGAATGAACTACAAACTTCTCATCATCCTGAAACATTGAGAATCTCGGTTCTTCAATCCAAGTAAATCAAAAACCCACCCAAAAACATGAAACTTGGCATGGTTTCATGACATGGCACATATATGTCGTGGTTTTATATGAACCGTGTCAAAATTTAACAAGGCCCACACATTAATTGCCAATGAAGTCCTTTTTGAAACAAATAGCTGACATGTTAATATCGCAAACGGTTGTATTATATGAATCGTGTCAAAATTTGACCATACTCGGTGGCGTGTGTGCAGCTGTTTGATTGGACGGGACGAGCGCGAGAAGTCCGTCGGGCAGGCTCGACGGGACGCATGCGAGAAGTCCGCCGTGCAGGCTCGACGAGACGCATGCATCTTGTCCACCTCGCAGGCTCGATGGGACACGTGCGAGCAGCAAGGCCACCCATGCTCACCAGGAAGCGACCTCTTTGACCTCCATGCACCAGCCATCGCCCGCCTCGCTCAGAACTACTCCATTAATGGGTTAATTAAAGCAACTGGACGGAGGGTGTTTGCTTGTGATCCCATGGCAGCATTTGCTTTGTTCGTGTTTTCAACTCGTATTCCGGCCTAATTTAAATTGCCACATAGGGCAACGGATAATACGACCACAAATAAAATGGCAACGGATAATACGACGACAAATTTACAATGGCGCAGATAATAATTGTCTTACATATTCCAGATAATTTAAAATGACACATGCGGCAAAGCCCGGAAGACAAGAGGGAAAGAGCCGGGAAGAAAAGGGGGAAAGAGAAGTAGGAAATCACAGACAACGATTTGGGTCGGTACTGTCTCTACAAGTCGATGGATCGCCGGGCGACGACATCCTCCAGCTCCTTCTTCAATTCGTCATGACTTTGCTTGAAAGAAGCCATGAATTCCTCCACCTCCTTCTCGCGCTTGATCTAGAGCTTCCTCAAGTCACCCATCAGTTCCTCGACAACCTTTGTTAGTGTCATCCCCGAGGCACTGCTCTGCTCATGCGGTATCTTCCAGTCGGCGGCCTCCTCCTCCTTCTCAGCGAGCACCTTGAGGAGCTTTGCATTGTCACCCATGAGTAGCTCGATGAGGCCGGTCGCCTTGTCAACTGAGGCATCATTGATCTCAAGCAGCTTCATCAAGCCGTCGACCAGCTCCTGCTGCTTAATGACGGCAGCGAGAATGTCATCGTCGCCGGCCAAGGACTTTAGGACCGCCAGCTCGTCGCGATGGCGGACACAGTGAGTGCGCTTGTGAGAGCCCTCGCGTGCCCATGAGAGCTCGTTCGAGGGCTCTGCGGCGCGCCGGGACATCTCTGTTGTGGCTGGTTATATGTCCACCCGAAACTCCTCCTACCGGTCATGGCGGAACGACTTGACAGGAAAGACTAGTTCTGTGGGTAATGAGGAGAGGAACTCTGAAGTAATTTTCGAGTGGGTAGTTTTTATAGCCTGGTGCTAAGTGTGAACAAATATTAGTTTGATAGGTGTGAACATATTTGCAATTACTTATTGCGTTGTAATCTACAATGTGACGAGAAATAAGGTCAAAATTTATTGATGGCAGAAGGTTGACCACGTGGTTGCTCGCTGTTGGGTCAGCCGCGGCACGCTCTGCTCGCGTCCGTCCGCACGTTTTGCTCGCCATTGAGGCGGCCGTGGCGCGCTCCGCTCTGGCGCCCCTGCATGCTCTGCTCATCGTTGAGGTAAATTTATATTGCAACGGTTAATAATTGTCTTACATATTCAGGATAATTTAAAATGCCACATGCGGCAAGGCCCAGAACACTCACGACCTACATATGCATACAATTATAATAAAATATAGGCTAAAAGTCTGAGTTGGCGGCCTTCCGACGATGGTGTTCTCGGACTCCATGATCAGCATAGCACCCTTGCGGCCCTTAACTCCAAGTGTCCCGACCCGCCTCTGCCTACGGAGCTGCTGGCACTGGGAGGCTCTTGGGGCTGCTGGGCCTCTTCCAGAAAAGCTTGATAGCATGCAATCGCACGCATGATATCTCCGTGGAACCGCTCCATTTCCATGTCTCTGGCCTGGTAGCAAATTTCGTCCATCACCTGCATCCTCAAGATATCACATTGGCGATGTTCTACTTCATCGGGGACGTCAACTCTGCCAAGGATGCGCTCGAGCCTGGCCACCACATCATCGGGATCATGGTTGACACAGCCGCCGCAGGCTTCCTGTCTCTTAACTGAATCGCATAGGTCATCTACCCATTCCTTGCAGGGCATCAAGCTCTCGATGAGCAATGGTGACGGCGGCTCTTCGGGTGGGTCGTCTATCATGCCGCCGAGCAGCTCTGGATCTTTTGCATGGTGGATGGCAAACTGCTCATCACACCTCTTCTGCAATATGTTGATTGTGCGCCCAAGGACTGTCATGCCTATATCTCTGCCGATGGGCCATGGTGTCTGCACATGAAGCTCTTGCTCCCCGACCTGGTCTGGCTCGTTCTCCTTGCCGAAGATGTAACGCAGGTAGGTGTCGACATGGAAGCTTTGCTCGTTGCCTGGCATGCTTGGAATAACTAGTGGTAGATGAGTGAGGACTAGATCTGCGCAAAGTGTCGCGACGGTGCGTTGCCGCCTGGGTTATATGCAGCAAGCCATTAGGTGGTGACAGGAAACCGATGAGGGAAGAGAAGTGGATTTTACAATTCACCCATGTGGAGCGCGGGAAGCATTCGCTGGAGTGCGGGAAGACTGAGTGGAGCACACACAAAACCCGAATATCGTATCCGGTGCCACGTGTTATTTATCACACACGCGTTAACAATAAGGAAATGTTTGTGTAACTTATTAATCAACACACACAAGTACTCGCAGACGCATCGTGCGCGATACTCCTAGCCACCGCAAGCAACTAGTTTGGATTTTTCAATTTTTTTTGTACACACAGAATCACACGCGAACTAATTGTATTAACCGTCTGTGTTGTAATTTCTCGTCACAAACAGTTCATCTGAGTCGGCTGTTTGCCACATATCACACACATCTTGTTAAGTTGAACCATTTCTGTTGTGTTCCCTAGTCAAAAATAGTTCATCTGAGTGAACTGTATGCCGTATATCACACACACCTTGATCTGGCTAACTGTTTCCATTGCACTCCCTAATGGCAAACAGTTCATCGGAGCGAACTGTATGCCGTATATCTCACACACATTGATATGGCTGCCGATTTCTATTGTTTTGCCTCATCGCAAACAGTTCGAATGGATTAACTGTGCCCCTGCATTGCACACGCAACTAAAATCTGAACCGTGTTTGATGGCTCTGCCATCACAAACATTTTGCACCTTTTTTGATGGTTTTTTACATCCCCGTTTGCGATTAATGCATCGCACATAGTTTCGTCAAAGGGTCTCTGATTGTAGTGTGGTGTTAGCATCATCTTGAAGTAGTGAAAGTCTGAAGACTCATCCCAACTTGTGAGGGTATCATAGCTCCCATCATCCTTTCCTCACATGGGACAATGCTCTAATAATGATGATCATCACACTTTTATTTACTTACAACTCAAGAATTACAACTCGATACTAGAACAAAATATGAATCTATATGAATGCCTCTGGTGGTGCACTGGGATGTGCAATGATCAAGAGTGACATGTATAAAAAAATATGAACAATGGCCTTGCCACAAATACCATGCCAACTACACGATCATGGAAAGCAATATGACAATGATGGTATGTGTCATAATAAAACATAACAGTGGAAGTTGCATGGCAATATATCTCAGAATGGCTATGGAAATGCCATAATAGTAGGTATGGTGGCTGTTTTGAGAAAGGTATATGGTGGGTTTAATGCACCGGCGAAAGTTGCGTGGTACTAGAGAGGCTAGCAATTGTGGAAGGGTGAGAGTGCGTATAATCCGTGGACTCAACATTAGTCATAAAGAACTCACATACTTATTGCAAAAATTTATTAGCCATCGAAACAAAGTACTACACACATGCTCCTAGGGGGATAGATTGGTAGGAAAAGACCATCGCTCGTCCCCGACCGCCACTCATAAGGAAGACAATCAAAGAATAAATCATGCTCCGACTTCATCACATAACGGTTCACCATACATGCATGCTACAGGAATCACAAACTTTAACACAAGTATTTCTACCAATCCACAATTACTCACTAGCATGACTCTAATATTACCATCTTTATATCTCAAAACAATATGCAAGGAATCAAACTTCTCATAGTATTCAATGCTCTTTATATGAAAGTTTTTATTATATCCCTCTTGGACGCCCATCATATTAGGGCTAAATTCATAACCTAAGAAAATTACCATGTTGTTTAAAGACTCTCAAAATAATATAAGTGAAGCATGAGAGTTCAACAATTTCTATAAAATAAAACCACCACCGTGCTCTAAAAAGATATAAGTGAAGCACTAGAGCACACTGCCTAGCTCACACTGGTACGCGTCGGTCCTAAACAAACGGTTTTTAACCCCTTTCCGCGACGGCATTTGGAACCGTCGCCAAGTGAGTGTGGGCGATAGGGGGGTCCTTCCCACATGACCCAAAAACTGTAGGGGATATGACCTCCTGGCACACATGCTCGGCAAAATGAGGTTGTGTGCGACCGGCAAGCGCTCAAATACAGAAATACGTACAATAGAGCTAAAAATACAATTATACGGCGAAATTGTTTTCAGTCAGAAGTACATCCCACACAGTCAGCCCCCGCTAAACGTTTCCGTTTGTATGTACATCCCACAAAGTCGCTCCAAGGAAAACGTTTTCGTTCATAGGTACATCACACACAATTTTTCCTGTTAAATCGTTTGCGTTATTGAATGTATCACACATGGTGCGTACAATAAACTATGTGGCAAAGGTTGTCCATCACACACAGTTTTTATGTGGTAAACGTTTGCGCAAGGTGGCCTAACGCAAACAGTTTTCAAGAGAAAGTCGTGTGTGATTGTTCATTGATCCAACACGGCTTATTCCTAGAAACAGTGTGCGTTGCCTGAGGTCATCGCCCATGGTATTTTTTCAACAACCGTTTGCAATAGCAAAACCCAATTAGCAGGCTAATTCGCCATTAGCAGGCTAATTGCCCTATTATTATTAATCCATTTATTAATCTAATTGACATTCATATTAAGCACATAATATATTTCATTTCCATATTAAGGAAGCAGAATTTCATAATTGAAATACATCAGAGTACAACAAGATATAGCTTCAGCACTCAGCTACCCCATTACACAATTGCACCAGCACCAAGTTTCACATGCAACATGTATAACCTTTTGAAATTAGCGTCATAGACGGTATATAGACAGATGCATCTCATCTGGAAAACTGCTGAAGCGGAAGGCGAATATTTAGCCTTCATTCATGTTGAAGGTCTTTGCAACTTTAGGCCAGTGCCTATGGATGATTGACCATCCGTCCTTCGTCCTCTTCAGGAACACTTCAATATTGAACCGTGGGTGTTGTATGAAAACCTTCCTCGCCTCCTGGCCATAGAGGTGGGTTTAGAGGTAATCATCAGTGAACTGCTTTGGAAAGGCGTGAAAACAAGGGTGTACGTGCATAAATATCTTCTCTATATTGGAAACGGGGCAAAGGAATAAAAAAGGAAAGGTATAATAGTTAGTACCATCTTGTAGTGAACTGATGTCTTCTTCATTATGCAGACAAAGATCTTGTTGTTTTTTGTCGCTAATTTATTTATCCTAACAATCTTTCTGAGTTTCTTGATTTGATTGATATTCATGGACAACTCATTTCCCCATATGCAAAAAGGGTTGAACAGTGGGTCAAAACCTCTGACAGTAGGACCTACATGTGCAAGAACAAATTGTTAAAAACCAAAATATTAGAATGGTTCCTGCAATTTCACAATAATGTGCTATTAGACAACGGACCATGCACGTGCTAACCTCGATTGTAAACCTCAGTGCTTCCAATTGTTTCCCTGCAACACATATAAGGTAGTTAGTCATCAAGTTAAGTAAGGGTTCGCATGCTATCAGTAAAATATGTTGATGAAAAATAAGCACATTGCAGATTCATCAGATTAATTCAAGCCACATGGAAAACCCATTTATCCAAGCCAAGCATGATTAAGAACTAGGAAATACAGAACTTGTATATGTTTCTCATTTATTAGGTGCAGCCAAATTCGATTTATTCCTGACATGGTATACAATAACAGAATGCAGCCACACAATTGAACACGCATTGCAAAATTGAACCAAACAGTTAACTAAACACTACAACAAATGAACCAAACGTTAACTGAGCACCACATTGCACAATATAACATACTCCTAATAGAAGATCAGACAGTTAACCAAACCAAGCATGCTTAACAACTTGGAAATATAGCAATTGTATTTGTTTCTCATGTATTTAGTACAACAAAATTCGATTTATTCCTCACATGGTATATAATAACATAATGCAGCCATAGCAATTGAACATCGCATTGCAGAATTGAACCAAATAGTTAACTAAACACCACAACACAAATGAACCAAACGTTAACTGAGCACCACATTGCACAATGTATAACCAAACCAAGCATGCTTGACAACTTGGAAATATAGCAATTGTATTCGTTTTTCATGTATTTTGTAAAGATAAATTCGACTTATTTATCACATGGAAACAATACAAAATTGCAGCCTAAAGAATTGAACATCACATTTGCAGAATTGAACCAAACAGTTAACTAAAGACGACAACTAATTAACAAAACAGTTAATACATGAGCACCACACTGCACGACATATAGAACATATACACTACAACAACAGATTGCATGGTAAAATTAGATAGCACAATTCACTAGAATTTGTGAAGGAAATGCAGGAGCAGCACACGCAATGGGTAAACCGAGCATGCTTAAACGGCGTAGCTAGCAAATGGCAAGGTGCTCCTCCAAGATCTAGGGGTCGGAATGAATGGCAGCCATCGCGACCTCATCTGTGCGTGCGGCCGCGATTTGCTTCTCCGCTTCCAAATGCTCCTTGAGATACTGGCTATACTGCATGCACCATGGCTTAGGGCCATGCTTATTTGGTGGAGGGGTCGGTGATTTGGGTGGAAGGTGTCGCGCTCGCGTCAGCGCTCGGGGCATATGGGATGTGGAAGGAAGAGGAGGATGGGGGTCGAGTGTGGATTACCTGCCTGGATAGGCGAGGCGAGGAGGCAGCGGCGCTGCAAGCAAGTAGTGAACGTTTCAGCTTGGAAAGGAAGGCGGAAACAGGGAAAATGTGGCTTTTGGTAAGGGGGGCGGGGAGGTAGATATTTCCGTGGAAGCCGAAAAGTTGGAATCGCTTCAGCGAAAAAACTGGCGCGCAAAGTGTCATCAGACATGGTCCCTTATTCAGAACTGTGTATGATATGTGAACATCACAAACGATTCAGATAGCTTAACCCGTGTGTGATGAGTTTGAACGTCAAAAATTTTGGTTCGAATTTCCCTGGTTATAGTGGTCATCCACATCATTGCATAATTTGGGTACACAAAGGAGACTAACTTCTTAATTGAGCAAGTTCAGCAATTAAATAGAGCTACCTGACCTAAAAATTACTCTGACAAATTAAAGCCCGACGCTCT
>NW_024119317.1:0-15397 GCF_003073215.2 Triticum urartu
TTCTTAGCCGTGTGCGGTGCCCCCTTCCACCATAATCCTCGATAATATTGTAGCGGTGCTTAGGCGAAGCCCTGCGACGGTAGAACATCAAGATCGTCACCACGCCGTCGTGCTGACAGAACTCTTCCCCGACACTTTGCTGGATCGGAGTCCGGGGATCGTCATCGAGCTGAACATGTGCTAAAACTCGGAGGTGCCGTAGTTTCGGTGCTTGATCGGTCGGGCCGTGGAGACGTACGACTACATCAACCAAAGTCAACGCTTCCGTTGTCGATCTACAAGGGTACGTAGATCACACTCTCCTCCTCTCGTTGCTATGCATCACCATGATCTTGCGTGTGCGTAGGAAATTTTTTGAAATTACTACGTTCCCCAATAGTTTCATCCGCCAATTTCGGAAGGGAGGCCTATTTATAGATTCTGGGAGCTAGGAGAGTCTAAATGAGGTGCGGTTTGTGGCCACGCGATCGTGATCGAACGGTCGAGAGGATGGAGGGGGTTTGGATGGGTTTTGGGCCACTTTGGAGGGGTGTTGGACTGCAACACACACGAGGCCTTTACGGTTCCTCGGTTAACCGTTGGAGTATCAAACGAACTCCAAATGGCACGAAACTTGACAGGCGGTCACCGGTAGTATACCAAGGCCGCTTGGCAAATCTCGGTCCAATCCGAGAATGTTTAACATCCGCACACGAAAAGAGGCAAAAGGGGACGCCGGAGGGCATAGGAGTGCCGGATCGCAAAACGGACAACGGGGAAAATGTTCGGATGCATGAGACAAACACATATGCAAATGTGATGCACATGATGACATGATATGAGATGCATGACATGGACAAAAAGCCAAACGAAGGCAAAACCCAACCACGAGGGAATATCATAACTTAGTGCCGAAAATGGCAAGAGTTGGAATACAAATATGGCAAGTTACATACGGGGCATTACACCCTACCACCTTGTAACATTACCATTGTACCCCTGGGGGGTTGACCTATAAAACCCCCCAGGAGCCCTCATGCATACGGGCAAGCAGCACGATGAGAATGATAGCATTCACACCACAAACCAGACTAGCCACACAGGGAGAGGGAGCAGCCTAAGCCTTGGCCCGTCCTCCTTATTCCTCCATACAGCTCTAGGAGAAACCCTGTACTGTTGCATATAAACCACACTCGGCGGGACTAGGGGTGTTATCTCTCCGGAGAGCCCCGAACCTGGGTATGTCTTGCGTCCCGCGCTCGCTCATGCCGACCTCGCCTCTGGAGCCCACCAGTGCCCTCGAGCTTCCTCCTCTCTTTAGCCATCCCTTGGCATCTGTCGTGCACCCACCACGACAACTTGGTTGTTGTTAAGCCTGTTGTCGCGAGCATATGCATCAACTGTTTCTGGTTGTTCAGTTGTTTCTAGTTAGCATATTTCCAGTTTCAATTTCTATCTTTTGTTGTTTGTAGTATGCCTTCTTTTATTTCAGGAGGCATTTGCATTTCTGTCCCTAACTCGAACTACCTACTCATATTTGCCCTAATTTCAAAGCATGCTCAACTTTTCCCATATGCTGTCAAGTCCCCTTATAGACATGCCCTTTTGTGCCCTTACCATCTAGTTAAAGGGCTTTGACCATCTCGTGAACTATAACTTGTTAAACAGTTAATTCGAAAAAGAGCAAACAAAATAAAAAAATCTGAAATTTTATGGGATCGAAGATACTCGAATGCGCAAGGTCCGTCAAATTTTCGTCGTGTTTGGACATTCCAGGAGCCCGTGAGAAATGATAGAATTTAATTTGTATGTCTGTGAACAGTAAATTCGAAAAAATAGCAAAATATCAAAAGAAATCTGATTTTTTGCCCGATCGAAGACGCTCAGGTGTCCAGGGTGCGTGCAACCTTTTGTGGTGTTTGGACATTGTTGGAGCTTGTGGAGAAAAAAAAATAAAAATTTGGCTCAAAGAACTCTAAAAAATGCACTACTTTATTTTTTACTAGAGCTCCTCGCATGTCATTTGATAACAAAATTTGCACACCCGAGCGTCTACGATCCCGCAAAATTTCAGATTTTCTGTATTGCCTTTGCTATTGTTTTCGAATTTATTGTTCACGAGCATATAGATTAAATTCTTTCCTTTGTCACGGACTCCTGGGATGTCCAAACACCATAAAAATTTGCACACAACTTGTGCCTCGAGTATCTTCGATCCCACAAAATTTCAGATTTTTTAGATTTTTTTGCTATTTTTTCAAATTTACTGTTCACCAGATGGCCAAAGCCCTTTGACCGGACGGTAACTGCACAACAAGGCATTTCTATAAGGTGACTTGATGGTAGTGGGGAAAATTTGAGCATGCATCGAAATTAGGGCAAATATGAGTAGTGGGTTCGAGTTTGGGACACATATGTAAAATACCCTTATTTCAGTTATTCACAATGTGATGTTCTATATGTGCAAGTATGAACTATGCATTTCAATTTCATCTATTCAAGTTTCAACAATACCAATATGAATGACTACATTTGGTTGTTGTTAAGCATGTTGTAGATAAAAGGCCTTTCCATTTTTATTTAGCAATAGTTAGTGTACTTAGACCGGCACAATACTAGATTGAATGACTATATTTGCTTGTTGTTAAATGTTAGGCCTGTTGCAGTTAACACACCTTTCCACTTCTTGTTTTGCTTAACTAGCATGCTTAAACCTGCACACTAAAGCTATCATTTGGAGATTGCATTGTCTACCATGGATATATTTGGTTGATGTTTAGCTTCTTTTGCTTAACATGCCTTTCAATGTACTTACACAGGACAATTTTGGGAATGACTGTTGTTTTCCATCGAGGTTAGTTTCATCCCATGGCTTATATATACTCATTGTCCATGATATCGGTAGTTGGTACCATATAGGTTGGGGATGATAAGGAATTAATCAGTGAATCGAACATTTAACTGAATATATTTGTAACCCATTTATCGGTAGGCTAACTATGGCAATATCTAATATATCTGAGACTGCATAGCAACATGCATTGTACTGAATGTCTAAATATGCAATCCTAGGCTACATAGCAACAAGGAAGAGTGTCACCTTAATGTTCTAATGATGTCTAGATATACATAGAAGAGCACAACAACAACGACAACATCATCATCATCAACAACAACAACAACAACAACAACAACAACAACGACGACGACGACGACGACGACGGCGGCGGCGGCGGCGGGGACGATGATGACGACGACGATGATGACGACAACAACAACAACAACAACAACAACAACAACAACAACAACAACAACAACAACAACAACAAAAATGGCAGCAACAACAACAACAACAACAACAACAAAAGCAGCAACAACAACAGCAACAACACCACCACCACCACCAACAACACCAACAACAACAACAGCAACAACAACAGTAGCAGCAGCAGCAGCAACAACAACAACAACAACAACAACAACAACAACAACAACAACGGCAGCAACAACAACAACAACAACAACAACAACAACAACAACAACAACAACAACAGCAACAACTGCAACAACTGCAAAGCAGCGACAACAACAACAGCAACAACACCACCACCAACGACAACAACAGCAACAACAATAGCAACAACAACAGCAGCAGCAGCAACAACAACAACAACAACAACAACAACAACAATAACAACAACAAAAGCAGCGACAACAACTTCCTCGGCCCCATAATATAAGATGTTAATTCATCCAATATGTGAGTATAGTGGATGTTGTAAGATCTTATATAATGGGATGGAGGGACTATTGTACTACATCATTTTGCAATTGTAGTTTAGCTTCTAATATTAACTTGGTGCTTTTAGGTCATATGTCATTGGTACAGATCCGTGCTTCGATTGTTTCTGTATATGGGGCAATGAGATATTGATGAACCAGCATCAAGTGAGGAAACTGATAAGTAGTAAAATGGGTTAAAAGATGGCAATTAAACTATTTGTTTACACTTTATCTAAGACAACAATGAACTGCCGGATAGTAAGGAAAAACTCTGGAGCCTTGTTTTTACTACCCATAATGAATTGTATTAGATGACAATGTCTGAATTGATGCCAAAGCAGTTTACTCAAGATTCCTTATAGTGGTTGCCAAAGCAGTTTACTCAAGATTGCCTATCAAATTACATGATTGATGGGCATGAAAAGGTGAAAGTATTTCTACTAGAACACGATGACTATCTAGATGTCTTGATGAAGACAGTGAAGGATGGGCGGTCGGCCATCACAAGGGGTTGGACTAGAGTCGTGCATGCCTTCTGCATGGAGGAGGGCACAATATGGGCATTCCACCTCACCTTGTTCAGCAACCAGAATGTCTTTCACCTCTTTATTTCCTGTCTTTAATAGTACAAGTAACAAATGTGGTTCATCATTCTTTATTTGGTGCTTATGTAATTCATTTTTATGTAATTCTTGAACAAATGTACCTATGAATCGAATAATGCATTGGTTGTTTGAACTTGATGGATATGAATAAAGCTTTAACGTCCTTTCAAATTCAAAGTCGGTACAATTTTAAATAGCAGCAATTAAATTAGGGTGAAATTACGTTCTACAGGTTGTTACGGTGCTCATGGTTGGTAAAGCAGAAACATGTGTGATATACATGATAATCTGACACGGTTCACAGAGAGGAAACATGTGCGACCATGCATAGAGTTGTTATTTGTGAAGCATGCGTGATGTCAGACAATATCACAAACGATGCAAGCGAACTAAATGTTTGTGATAGTCACCTTATCTTACACGCTTTACAATCATGAACTAATTTTGACGTGGTACGCATCATAAATGTTGCACCACAGAATAGCGTGTGCGATAGTTATCCTATACGACACTACTATGACGGTCCGCCATTTTGTAATCCTATCCGACACTCGTATAGTGATTAGCTAATCTTCTTAATTATTTATCGCATGCAGTTCGGGAGAAATGAATACAGAAAGATAAGATGAAGTTAGCTACCTGGCTCCTTAGAGCTCAGGCACTCTCGGCCATCGGATCCTTTCTCTGATGCGTTTCTGGCCGTCAGATCTCGTTCTCAGACGATCTGGGCTGCCAGATCAAAACTAAGGCCGTTGCAATGAATAGTCCCTTCTCTTTCATGCCACCGCCTATAAAATTGGAGCCTTGTTGAGGGCATTGTAGTCATTTAGCTTATGGGTATATATTACTGCCGTGGAGACCTAGCTATCCTTTTTCACCCCTCCCCGCACTCGCTCGTCCTCCACCCCTCCCGTGGCCACCAGCCCACCACATGCCGCCGCCATCTCCTACATCCACCGGCTGCCACCTTCGCCTGCTCCTCCCTCCCCCACATCTCCCTTCCTCCCACGCAGTCGCTTCCCTCCCTCGCTCGCTCCTCATCTGTAGACAGCGGCGGTGGCTCCCGTGCCCACGTTCTTCCTCCCACCAACCACCAACTCCTCCCCATCGCCATGGACGAGCTTGAGCTCCAGGTGCTCCTTCTCTACCTAGAAGCCCAAGGGTGTTCAAGGCGACAAGGGGATCAACCTCAACCTGCCAACCCTAGCTGCCCCCATGCCACCGCCGGCTCCTTCTCCCGGCCTGCCGGATCCCGCCGTCCGCATCCCCGACATTGTCGCCGTAGCTGTCATCCTCGTGTGCACTTGACAGGAGAAGTGTGGCTCTCCTCTTAGCCCGTCTCGGTTCACTATTGCTCTCACAGTCCCCTTTCCAAACCCTAACCCTCCTCTTCTTCATTAACTGCCGGCGATTGGCAAGGGGAGCACGAGTCGAGGTGCGCCGGCTTCGATTCTGCAGTGTGCCTGATGGCTGCTTCTGCAGTAGCAGCGGCGGCAAGCCTTGGAATGGCTCGGGACACCAGAAGCGGGAAACAAAGGCCATTGCCAGGTGCGTCCCTCTCCCTACTTCTCTGTGTATGTGTGTGCGCAAGCGCGCGCGAGAGAGAGAGAGACTGATTTTGCTCACTATATCTGAGCGTTAGTCCATTATCTGAGCGCACCTTATAGTCCACTTGAGTGTTCAATTATCTGAGATTGTAATTGCACAACTGGAGTTTAAACATTTTAGTGCATTTGTGCATTCGTGTTGTCAGTTTAGCAGTGCTTCCTTTTCCACTGTTGGTTTTTGGTCCAATTCATGTCCCACTAAAGAAAATATTTACACATATGCAGGTTGGTATTGTTCCAGACATCGAAGATTGTTGATGTGTGAAGGCCGAGGGAAAAATGTTAGTAACTACAAAGAGGGTACCAGCATAATCAAATAAGAATAGTTCACCAGGTAATTTTATATGTTTCCTCTAAATGGTTTGATCGACAATTAGAGGTCGTCAATCAATTGCTCTACATGTACCATGCGCTTACATTTTGCATTGCTTAAGGACTATTATGAAAGCTAAAAGTCTATCATAGTTCATTAATAAATTGCTCTACATGTCCCATGCGCTTATATTTTGGCATTTCTTAAGGAGTATTATGAATGTTAAGAGTCAGTAGTTGCATCTATGTGTTTTTTTCTTCAATCATGGCTTGTACATATTCAGTGTAGAAACCCCCTTGAGGAAAAAATTCTCACTTATTTATGTATGTTCATGTTGCCTGAACCTTTTAATTTCAAGACATAAATACGATCCAAAATATTTTCTTTTTTTCTTCCACAAAAGACACTAAAATTTTGTTATGCATCGATTCACTTTAGCTACGACTCGATACTTTCCACTCAGTCATATCTATGACTATTAAAATCCGCATTCTTGTTTTCATAGTTTGTTTACTATTACTCGTTTTGTCTAAAGCATGACTTCTGCCTTTTCAGGTGTAAAGGAAGTGGAGTGTGAACCCAGTGTTTCTTTTGACTACTCCAAGTCTGAAATGAATTCTATGGAGAGGAAAATGCTGAACAGGTGCTTGAAGTAAAGGAGGAGCATCCTAAGAAGCAGGTATATGCTAACTAACTATAATAATGTTTCTCTTCATATTAAAAAAGCATCATGCATCACTAATTCTTCTTCCTGGACTTGGTTTAAATTAGTGTGTGCTTGAGTGTTCGGCTATGCTGAGATGTAATTGTACAGCTGTACTTTAACCCTTTCAGTGCATTCGTGCTCTTAGTTTAGGAGTGCTTCATTTTCTACTATTGGTGTTTCGGTCCAGTTCAGGTCCCATTGAAGAAAGTATTATGCGGGTTAAGAGTCAATTATTGCATGTTTGCGTTTTTTTCTTCAAGCGTGGCTTGTTATCATTATTCTATGCAGTAACCTCCCTTTTGGGTTTCCTGCATATGGTTAATCTTGTTGTAAATCTGCACATGCCATTTTACTGTAGGTGTAAATTTTGCCCTTATGTCCTATGAAAAGCTTACCGTTTCACGTCTTCAGTCAGGTTTGAGAAAAAGATCAGAGTTTCATCTGTTATGAAAGTGGAAGGTAATTAGACATCAGAAGATTAACAAGAAAGATTTATTATGTCAAATTTGTCCAAATTATATTGATGCTATTATTTTTTAGATGACGTCGCTGTTATTCTTACTATAGATGATTTCTGTTCTTGCAACCTGATTTTCTTAGGAAGACAGTAGATTTCCCTACCGGGTGTATTTATATTTTAAGTTTAGAAGGATGTACATGAAACATAAAATAAAGTAAAACCAACACAAGGCAGAGCCCTTTACTAGAATGCACCAAGTCATATGTACTCCTCAACCCAAGATTGCAGCCCTGAGTATATAAATACGTGTTTCCAAAATGATGATCTTTAAAATAGATAGACACAGCTTCCTCCAACATAACGTGATATTAAGTCAAACCTATAGAATCAGTATCCACAATATGTCCTCAATTTTTGAATTAGTGAATTGCATCATTTTGTCCATGTAGTGCTTACATTCTTTTGTGGGATCAATTTAACCATACATGTTGCTCCTACATTCTGGCGTTTTGATCCCCGCAAACATTTTTATTGCGATGCCTAATTTTTCACGGAGTTCAAATTGTTTCAACTTAAGCTCTTGAATAAATTCAGTCCACTTTTCCTGATTTCAGATCATTACATACGTATCAGTACCACTTTAATAGTTAAAACCATGCGAAGCAATTGTGTCAAAATTAGATATTTTGGCTACTCTATTAATAGTTTTTTTCCTAGTTGTATCTGTGTTGATCCTCATGTCCATTTGCTGATCAAGAAGCTAACATAGTAATGTGTGTAGTTGCAGCTCCAGAAAATTGGGAAGCAGTTCTTGGAGGTATTAAAAACATTAGGTTATCAGGCCAAGCCCCCGTAGATACAAAGGGCCGTGAGAAGGCTGGTTCTGTTCTTCCACCCAAGGTATTCGTCAATTGTCACAGAGTTGTTCAGATTCAAAAGTGTAGTTTACGAAGTCCATGGACTATGAAAAATACATGAGGATGTGATCATCTTTACGGAGAGTGTGGGTTTTATGTAATTTGAAAATTCCCTTAATTTTCTTGTGCTATGCTACCATTTGAAATGTTTACTAGCTAGGAAGAAAATGCAGCCTGTACATGGGTTCATGGCTAATGGATTGCAGATTGGCCATGGATTTGGGCCTACTAATCCACTAATTTTTGACTGATCTCATATCATTGCATATTCGTTGTAAGCAAAGTTTTGCACATTGATCTGCTATTTTTTAGGTGAATCTAATATTTGTTTTCCAATGGCTCCAGTTGCATTGAATGATGCTATGCAGCACTAATGATCCTCATTTGTTTACAAACCATAAGCTACATTTCTTCCTGTGTAGGAAAGAAGGTTTACAATTCTTATATCAACAATGCACTACTAGGAAAAGGGCTATAGATGATATGCTTACTAATGGCGCACCGTGGATGATTGACCGTCCATTCTACGTCCTCTTTAGGAACACTTCAATATTAAACCGTGGGTGTTGTATGAATACCTTCCTCGCCTCCTGACCATACAGGTGGTTTGACAGGAAATCATCAGTGAACTGCTTTGGAAAGCCCTGAAAGCAAGGATGTGCATAAATATCTTCTCTATATTGGAAATGGGGCAAAGGAATAAAAAAGGCAAGGTATAATAGCTAGTACCATCACGTAGTGATCTGATGTCTTCTTCATTGTGCGGACAAAGATCTTGTTGTTTTTTGTCGCTAATTTCTTTATCCTAATAATCTTTTTGAGTTTATTGACTTGGCTGATATTCATGGAAAACTCATTTCCCCATATGCAAAAAGGGTCGAACAGTGGGTCAAAACCTCTGATAGCAGGACCTACATGTGCAAGACCAAATTGTTCAAAACCTAAATATTAGAGTGGTTCCTGTAATTGCACAATAATGTGCTATTAGACAAAGGACCATGGATGCGCAAACCTCAATTGTAAACGTCAGTGCTTCCCATTGTTTCCCTGGAACACATATAAGGTAGTTAGTCATCAGGTTAAGTGAGGGTTCACATGCTACCAGAAAAATACGTTGATGAAAAATAAGCACATTGCAGATTCATGAGATTAATTCAAGCCACATGGAAAACCCATTTATCCAAACCAAGCATGATTAAGAACTAGGAAATATAGCACTTGTATATGTTTCTCATGTATTAAGTGCAGCCTAATTCGATTTATTCCTCACATGCACAACAATACAAAATTCTACCCACGACAATTGGACATCGCATTACAGAATTGAACCAAGCAGTTAAGTAAACACAAAAACCAATGAACCAAACATTAACTGAGCCCCACATTGTACAATATAACATACTCCTAATAGAAGATCAGACAGTTAACCAAACCAAGCATGCTTAACAACATGGAAATATAGCAATTGTATTTGTTTCTCATGTATTTAGTACAGCCAAATTCAATTTATTCCTCGCATGGTATACAATAACAGAATGCACCCACAACAATTGAACATCGCATTGCAGAATTGAACTAAACAGTTAACTAAACACCATAACAAATGAACCAAACATTAATTGAGCACCACATTGCACAATATAACGTACTCCTAGTGGAAGATCATATAGTTAACCAAACCAAGCATGCTTAACAACTTGGAAATATAGCAATTGTATTTGTTTCTCATGTATTTAGTACAGTCAAATTTGATTTATGTCTCACGTGGTATAGAATAACAAAATGTACGCACAACAATTGAACATCACATTGCAGAATTGAACCAAATAGCCAATCGCGTTGGCCTCGATGGCGAGGCGTCAACGGTGGCCTCGACGGCGAGGTGCTCCTGCAATATCTGGGGGTCGACACGAATGGCAGCCATCGCGACCTCATCCACGCATGCGGCCGTAATTTGCTTCTCCGCTGCCAAATGCCCCCTGAGATCCTGGCTATACTGCGCGCACCATGGGTTAGGGCGGCACTTATTTAGTAGAGGGGTCAGTGATTTGGGTGGAAGGTGTCGCACTGGCGGTCGGGGCATGTGGGATGTGGAAGGAGGAGGAGGATGGGTTCGGGTGTGGATTGCCTTCCTGGATAGGCGAGGCTGAGCAGCGTGAAGGAGGGTCGCCGACGAGGAGGCGGCACTGCAAGCAAGGATTGAAGGTTTCAACTTCGAAAGGAAGGCAGAAATAGGGGAAATGTGGCTTATGGTAAGTGGGATGCGGCGGGGAGGTAGATATTTCCGCGGAAGCCGAAAATTTGGAATCGCTTCAGCGAAAAACTGGTGTGCAAAGTGTCATCAGACATGGTCCCATATTCTGAACTGTGTACGATATGTGAACATCACAAACGATTTAGATAGCATAACCCGTGTGTGATGAGTTTGAACGTCAAAAATTTCGGTTCAAATTTCCCTGGTTACAATGGTCATCCACGTCATTGCATAATTTGGCTACACAAAGGAGACTATAGCACACCCACACTTCTTAATCAAGCAAGTTCAGCAATTAATCATATCTAGCTGACCTAAACATTACTCTAAGAAATTAAAGCTCGGCGCTCTTAATTAAACAAAACAAAGAGTACTACTACGGCTGGTCCTCTGTGATCTCTGCCACCGCCTCCATGTCCAGCTCGCGCCCGAGGGTCTCTTGGGGAAGGGGCTCCATGGCATCAATCGCACCATACTCCGCAAGCATCACGCCATCCGTGGCCGCCATATCTTTTGAATAGGCCACCATGAGCTGGGCATGGGCGGCCGCGATCTGGGCTTTGGCGGGCTCCGTCGTGGCAAGGTATGCCACGCAGGAACAGACGGCTGCTCGAACACTCTCGGCGATTGCTAACTCTTCGGCCGTGGGTTGCTGACCGTTGTCGGAGAACTTTCGTTCGATTTGTGCGGTGACCACCACGAGCTGGGCGTGGATGGCCTCCACATGGTCGTGGGCAGCCTCCATCAGTGCGAAGGCCGCCACCGCGGAAACGACAACTATTGTGCCACTCTCGCCAGTTGCCATCCCCGAGGCAGATGTTGCTGCCGCCGCCTGAGAAGTAACAGCGGCCGTTTGGGCTGCCTTGGCCGCCCGGACACAGATTGCGGTCGTACTCCCGAAGCTTGTTAGCACGCACCTGGAGGCTGCGGCCACGCTCTCGTCAGAGTGGGCCGCCAAAGTTGCCCTCACGACGCGGGTCCACGTCCCCATCTTTCATAGGCGACGATTGAACAGTGAAATGATATTTGAGTAGCGGGCTAGTGTGCTTGACACTCCGACGGTGCTCCAAGATATTTTGTGCTGCATCTCACACGGTTGGTGATAATATACTGTGTGTGATCTACTTGATTTTTCGTCTTGATTTTAATTACATAATGGGGTCACAACTGCAAAGGATGGTGTTTGAATTGCTAGAACTTTTAACTGAAGTGAACACGCAACTATAGGTGTGCCGTCAAAAAAATGGAATTATTCAAGGTTCGTTTGAACGTTTTTATACATGAACTTGGTTTTGTAGGCATTTCAGGTGCATAATTCTATTTTGAACTACATGCACATGCTCCGGTGCATATATACGGGTTGAAAAAAAAATCAAATATGTGTCCTTGGTTGCATGCTTAGGTCCCATGCAAGAAATGGGAATGAATGTCAAACACCCTACCACCGTCACTCGGCCGCAAATATTGAGATACCTGGTTTTTAAATTCTAGTAAATCCAAAACTCACCTGAAATTCATGAAACTTGGCATGCTACCATGGAGTGGCATTAACATGTCGTGGTAAAAAAATTGTCCCATTTGGGGCAGGTTTAGGTATAAGCTTCTCACAAACCAGAGCTTTTCACAACAAGCATGATGGTTTCAGTAGGGAACATGACACCTTTGGGGACGAAACGATATCCGTTGCCTCTTATTGCTTTCAAAAAATTTATAGTGTCAACATAGATCAACAGGAGTGTTGGGTTTAATTTTGGAATTTTTCAAGGTTCGTTTGGACATTTTTATACATTAACTGGGTTTTGTAGTCATTTCAGGTGCATAATTCAAATTTGAACTAAATGCGCATGCTCCATTGCATATAAACCGGTTGAAAAATCAAATCTATGTCCTTGGTTGCATGCTTACGTCCCATGCAAGAAATGGGAATGAATGTCAAACACCCAGCCACCGTCACTCGGCCGCAAACATTGAGATACCTGGTTTTTAAATTCTAGTAAATCCAAAACTTGTCCGAAATGCATGAAACTTGGCCTGCTATCATGGAGCGGCATCAACATGCCGTGGTAAATTTTTTGTCCCATTTGGGGATGGTTTGGGTATAATCTTCTGACAAACTAGAGCTTCTCACAACAAGCGTGATGGTTTCGCTAGGGAATGTGACACCTTTGGGGAAGAAACGATATCCGTTGCCACTTATTACTTTCGAAATTTTCCTAGTGTCAACATAGACAACAAGAGTGTTGTGTTTAATTTTGGAATTTTTCGGGGTTCGTTTGGACATTTTTATACATTAACTAGGTTTTACAGGCATTTCAGGAGCATAGTTCAAATTTGAACTACATGCACATGCTCCAAAGCAGATAAACGGGTTGAAAAATCAAATATGTGTCCTTGGTTGCATGCTTCGGTCCCATGCAAGAAATGGGAATGAGTGTCAAACACCCTGCCACCGTCACTCGGCCGCAAACATTGAGATACCTAGTTTTTAAATTCTAGTGAATCCAAAACACGTCTGAAATTTATGAAACTTGGCATGCTATCATGGAGTGGCATCAACATGCCATAGTAAAAAAATTGTCCCATTTGGGCAAGGTTTGGGTATAAGCTTCTCATAAACCAGAGCTTCTCACAACAAGGGTGATGTTTTCGGTAGGTAAGTGACACCTTTCGGGAGGAAACGATATCCGTTGCTTCTTATTGGTTTCAAAAAAATTCTAGTGTCAACATGGAACAAATAGGAGTGTTGTGTTTAATTTTGGAATTTTTTGGGGTTTGTTTGGACGTTTTTATACATTAAATGGGTTTTGTAGGCATTCAGGTGCATAATTCAAATTTGAAGTACATGCACATGCTCAAGTGCATATAAATGGGTTGAAAAATCAAATCTGTGTCCTTGGTTGCATGCTTAGGTCCCATGCAAGAAATGGGAATGAATGTCAAACAACCTGCCACCGTTACTCGGCCGCAAACATTGAGATACCTTGCTTTTAAATTCTAGTAAATATAAAACCCGTCTGATATTCATGAAACCTGGCATGCTATCATGGAGTGGCATCAACATGCCATGGTAAAAATTTTGTCCCATTTGGGGCAAGTTTGGGTATAAGCTTCTCATAAACCAGAGCTTCTTACAACAAGCGTGATGGTTTCGATAGGGAACGTCACACCTTTCGGGACGGAACGATAGATGTTGCCTTTCATTGCATTCAAAAAATTTCTAGTGTCAACATAGAAAAACAGGAGTATTGTGTTTAATTTTGGAATTTTTCGGGGTTTGTTTGGACATTTTTATACATTAACTCGGTTTTCTAGGCATTTCAGGTGCATAATTCAAATTTGAACAACATGCACATGCTCTAGTACATATAAATGGGTTGAAAAACCGAATATGTGTCCTTGGTTGCATGCTTGGGTCCCCAGCAAGAAACGGCAATGAATGTCAAAAACCCTGCCACCGTCACTCAGCCACAACCATTGAGATACCTGGTTTTTAAATTCTAGTAAATCCAAAACTAGTTTGAAATTGATGAAACTTGGCACGCTATCATGGAGCGGCATCAACATGCCGTGATAAAATTTTGTCCCATTTGGGGCAGGTTTGCGTATAAGCTTCTCACAAACCAGAGCTTTTCACAACAAGCGTGACGGTTTTGGTAGGGAACGTGACACCTTTGTGGACGAAACAATATATGTTGCCTCTTATTGCTTTCAAAATATTTATAGTGTCAACATAGAACAACAGGAGCGTTGTGTTTAATTTTGGAATTTTTTGGGGTTCGTTTGGACATTTTTATACATTAACTGGGTTTTCTAAGCATTTTATGTAAATAATTCAAATTTGAACTACATGCACATGCGCCAGTGCATATAAATTGGTTGAAAAATCAAATATGTGTCCTTTGGTGCATGCTTAGGTCCGATGCAAGAAATGGGAATGAATGTCAAACACCCTACCACTGTCACTCTGCAGCAAACATTGAGATACCTGGTTTTAAAATTCTAGTAAATCCAAAACTCGTCTGAAATTCATGAAACTTGGCATGCTATCATGGAGCAGCATCAACATGTGGTGGTAAATTTTATGTCCCATTTGGGGCAGGTTTGGGTATAAGCTTCTCACAAACCAGGGCTTCTCACAACAAGCATGATGGTTTCGGTAGGGAACGTGACACCTTTGGGGACGAAACGATATCTATTGCCTCTTATTGCTTTCAAAAAATTTCTAGTGCCAACATAGAAGAACATGAGTGTTGTCTTTAATTTTGGAATTTTTTGGGGTTTGATTGGACATTTTTATACATTAGCTGGGTTTTCTAGGCATTTTGTATGCATAATTCAAATTTGAACTCCATGCACATGCTCCAGTGCATATAAATTGGTTGGAAAATCAAATCTGTGTCCATCGGTGCATGCTTAGGTCCCATGCAAGAAATGGAATGAATTTCAAACACCCTACCACCGTCACTTGACCGCAAACATTGAGATACCTGGTTTTTAAATTCTAGTAAATCCAAAACATGTCTGAAGTTCATGAAACTTGGCATGCTATCATGGAGCAGCATCGGCATGTCGTGGTAAAATTGTTGTCCCATTTGGTGCAGGTTTGGGTATAAGCTTCTCAAAAACTAGAGCTTCTCACAACAATCGTGATGGTTTCGGTAGGGAACATGCGACCTTTCGAGAGGAAACAATATCTGTTGCGTCTTATTCCTTTCGGGACGGTGGGCTGGCGGCCATGGTGGCCGACGATGGGGTGGCGGCCGCGACGGCCAC